>NC_083615.1:11084762-11384762 GCF_963584025.1 Labrus mixtus
CGGCGGCGGTTCATGACCGTACCGACGTAGTGAGAGTGAAGTGTTTGTTTGCCGGGGTTTGATGTGTTGTGCAGCGGGTGGCTCACCGTATGACGCCGGCGCTGCTGCCGGTGCGTTGGCGGTATTAGACTGTGAGCACATATGGCAGATATGGTTTGTATTTTCATCCCACAGACTGCTTTTGCGGTATGGGAAGTTGAAATGTACGTTAGTGGACTGGGTATCTGGTCCCACTTAACTCCCTAATGGTTGTTTCTAGTAACAATTTGCATGTAACCTACAGTTTTATTTACACCTATAGGCTCTGATTGCAATATAATATTGATAATATTGACAGATGTGACAGATCATTTCTTTGGCACCCTTTGCAGCAGTGATGGCACCGTGAGATGGATAAGGAGTATTTGCCAAGCCTATTTGAGGATCTCGCATGATTTTTGATTATGTAATATTTCTTGAATATTTGAGAGCATTGTATCCTGGTGTATCACTGGTTTTGTCAGGCAGTCCTTGCAGGGAAGATGCACAGGATATCTTGAGTGAGCAGCGCAGTGGACAAGTAAAGTGCATGCGAATTGGAGTGGAGTGAGTGGGGGCTTTGACTTCATGGCATGATGCTATTGGAGCGACGTCACTGGTAGTCGAAAAAGGCATCAATTAGGTGATACCAAAGGTGTGACCACCTCAGGGGGGCTGCTTCTAGAATGTACTAGATTAAAAAAAAAAAAACCTGCACATTTAAATGCAGCATACAGATGTATGCTAAAAAAAAATCCATTCATGAAGATGGTTAAGCAAATATTCAGTTTGAAAAATGATCAGAAAATGTCAGTCTTCAAGTGCTGGATTTCCACCTGTTTCAGGACCTTTTCCAGAAGCAGATATCTTGAATAAAAAAATCCAGTGGTTGTTCTGGGATTGGTGGGGATGTTGTGGACGTGGTCCTGCCTTGTGCCCAGTGTATGCTGGGATATAGTGAGGGTTTAATCCTGACAGGGATTAAACAAGAGAAAACAATGAGTGGATCAGAGAAGAATGATCTTAGATTACATGCAGTAGACCTAAGGCTGGCAGAAATTACTATTTGTGTTATAGGCTCATCTGTAGATTATAGACGGCGTTTCTCAGAGGAATAAATGAGAATCATCAAAGCATTTAATCTAGTTTGACAAAAGGATATTTTATGGACAAGTTCTATGTACAGTACTTGAACTTTTCTGAGCAGACACGGACAATTTGTTTTGAAATCAGACTTGCATCTGAAGGGTAGACAGTGTTGTCTAATACTGAACTATGGATCAGCAATGAAAAATTATACCAGAATCTCTAAATAGCCTGATCCATGTTAAATGATAACACTCATTTAGATATTTAATCTTGATACCACAAGGATTCATACAGGCTGGTTACTGTAAATTATATATATTTACATGTAAATGTGATTATTCTTTATTCATGTGATCTTTCCATGTACACCACTTCATACGTTGAATCTAAATCTTAGATACATAATGTCGCGTGCAAATAAAATACATCATGATGGGGTTTGGCAAGATATTGCTGTATTACTTGGCAGACCACTTAGTGCATGAGATTAAATTTGAAGATGTACTGATCCAGTCGAATTTTAAAAGCTTCACATATGACTGCATCGTCTTAGTTTGAGCTCTGGCTCTCTGGCTCTTTCTTTGACAATTTAACACCCCCCAGACACACCCCTTACACACACACACACACACACACACACACACACACACACACACACACACACACACACACACACACACACACACACACACACTCTCAACAACACACTCTTTCTCTTGACTTCTCTTACACCCGTTCTCACTTTTCAAAGAGAGAGTTCATGCTTGAGGGTTGTGTTCTGCTTTGATCCAGAGTCCTTGCCTAGCCTGCGCTGAAGGGCTTCCCACAGCGGAGACAAGCTTTGTGTTCAGAAACCACAACAAACTCACATACACACATACACACACATATCCACCACAGATAGGCTGTAATATTAAGAGCTTTGTGTACTCAGGGAGAAAAGATTCAGACCAGTCATTGTCCCTTGACTTTGATCTTGAGCCTGATTTAAGCTGATACAACTTCCCATGACTGAATAAAATAATTCAGATGTACACACGTACACTTTCAGTGAATGCATGTGCACACATACAGAATAACTAACCCTAGTCCCCATGAAGTTGAAACATTAAGGCAGTGGTACTCAATAGGTGGGTCAGGAGGACCCAAAAGTGGGTACCAAAGGTGTTTCAGTGGGTCACGAAGGTGTGCTTTGAAGAAAAACTGTGTCAAAAGGTCTAGGAAGCACTTCTTTAGCACGATTGTTTCAATCAGTTTCTTTGTTCTCTCACACTTTGTACCATCTGAGGTCCAAGATGGCTGCGAAAGATGGTTACTCACAAATGAGACTGGTTCTGTTGGAGCTTTCGATCTGTTAAAATGGAGTTTTTTTTCTTGCCATTGCTACCAAGTGCTTGCTCTTATTGGTATGTAAGCTTTCTGTAAAATATATTAGATAGAAGGTGAACCATGTAAATGTTAGTTTATGTAAATTCAAACAGTTAAGCATAATTGTTTGCATGTTGGTGGTTACTTTTATCTCTAGAGGCTCAATTAACTTGAAGTCAGTCTTGTTTTTTTAGTTGGTGATAAAGAACAGCAAAACGGATCTCTAATCACAGGAACCTGTATCAGAAATCACCAGATTTGTTGTGTTTTTCTGAATCCGTAAATCTCAAGATTTAAATGTAGATTTTGAAAGAAAAAAACTGGCTACTTTAAGATACTATCACCATGTACACTGTGTATTTGCAGCAGCTAATATGGCACATCAGAATTTGTTGACAGAATCCATTGTTCAGGAATAATTGATTACATTTTCTTCTTCACAGACTGAGAATCAATGCAATGAGTATATTTCTGCTACACCCAGGGGATAACTTTAGCAAACATGTTGGAGTAAAACTACATCAATGCTGAGCAGCAGAGTGTCTGTAAACAAGAAAACAATCTATTGGCCTTGCAGCTACAAGTCTTCAAATACCTTTTTCAAGTTTTTATCAAATCTGTTGGATGTGCTGACCAAACAACATCTACCAGGCTTGGAGCAAATTTCAAAGACACCAGTTTTGATTTGTAAGCACTGTTGTGCCTTGTTATATTTTTGTAGGATTTATGGACGAAAAATATCACAGCATTGGCTCTTTGTGTTTGTGTGTGTACTTGTATTTTGTGTGTAGGAAATGCTTTGAACTTAGGTTTGGCCCTAAAGAAAAGTTCATACCAAGTTCACTTTGATTCACCATCCACTTAAATTGTTCAACTTTTAGTTTTGTCTATTGAAGTCTGAATAATAGTCGTGTTTTTCATCCCTTTATTTCATCAATAGGCGTGCGCGTGTGTCCATGTGTCCGTGTGTGCTAGTGAGAGAAAGAGAGAGTGAGAAAGATATTCAAGTTTAGATGTCAAAGGCTTAGCTGTGTATTTGCTTGTTTTCACTATATTGGTCTCACCTCAAGGCCTGTTATCTAAACAAACAGGATTAAATAAAAGCTGTGAATAGGATTTTGTATCAATAATTAGTTGCTTAATGTTCTTTTATATGCCAAACATTTTAATGGTTAGTTAAAAAACAATCTTTTGGCTGTGGACAATTGAGGAAATGATGGACAAATGGATCCACAATTGCAAACAATGGTAAACTGCAGCTCTAAACAGCCAACAGAGTTGTTGTTAGTCCAGCAGGAGCTATAACACCAAAGCTGAAGCATTGATTTCCATTCTTCTTGCAGCATCTCTTTTATCAGCAAGTTCAAACATTTTCATGAATCTGCTGCCACTACAGTTTATCCTCATTGTTGATCATACAGCCAATTTCCTTCTCCGCTTATTTAAAAAGCTCTTTTTTATTTTAAAATGTTACCAAATGGTCATAGATGTTAATCATTGTTAATCAATAGTTAAGGGTTGATGATCTTTAGATTGCTTGTTCTTTTCCAACGTACTCTCCAAAAAAAACACATTAGCTGTTTTCTCATATGCACTTCTGTTAAATTCACACGTCCCTCGCAGCGTGAAGTTTTTCCGGTCCAACAAGAGTGGGATGGGTCTGATATGATTGGACAAATCTACAGTATCAACAAAACAGTGGAGAAGAAGATCCTAGCAATTGCACATGTTCGCTTATTGGTTATATGTATGTGATCACCATACTCGCCTGTGTTCCTGACTTTTACCTGCTATTCACACATCAGCTAACGCCAACTCCATGCTAAAATGTAACTTGGGGGCTGGAAGGGAAAAATCGGTGTAAAGTTGGGGTAAAAAAATGTTGCCTTTTGTGTTCACACATCATAGCTCACTCAGAAAATTTCAGGACATTTTCAGGAGCTTTGCGAATGTATGATATCCAGTTGACCATCACTTAGGATAATTTTCTCTGAACGATCAAAGTGATTGGTTTTCGATTAATCATCTCATCAATTGTTAAATGTAATGTTTGAGCTGAGCACACTTTCCAGATCCCAAAGTGATGTTCAACTTTCTCCAACTACCACTTTGAAACACAAATATGCTTTGCTGTAAGAAAGCAGCATATCAATAAGAACCTTTATGAAGAAATATTTGACATGTTTGCTTTAAAAAAGACCAATATTCAGTCAGTCATTAGTTGCCTAATTGAGGTCATTTACAGAGATCATAATAACAAAGTAGTTTCAAAGGACTATTTATAACACACAGCACAAAAAAACATCCACAAAAACAAGTCCTTTGGGGGGAAAAGAAAAAAAGAAAAACAAGTCCTGGAACTCAACCAAACCAGTTACTTTTGTATTTAGGCCTGAAGCCATAGCTTCTACAGACATGTTTTATTTTCTCTTATGAATACAGTCCTGTAATGATGTTATTATCCTGTAAGTAGTCAGATGATGATTTCCGCCAGGCCCTGTTGTTTTTTTTAAAGAGTTTTATAAATTAAACGAACTAAATCAAGAGAGCTTTGCAGGTTGCTGCAGGAGAAACAGAAACAAAAGTACTCTTTTCTCCGATAAGATAAGTGTAGTCATGAGCCAAAGCTTTTTCTGACATTTGACTTCTATTCCTCCCCTTTAGTGAGTTTGGGCTCTCTATTAAAATAAATGGACTGTCATGCCCTTTTGTTGTGCATGTTGTCATAGAAACACTGGCTGTAAGGCTGTAAAACCAGGGACGACAATAATGGAGCGAGTCGTCACCATGATCACAAGCACAACAATGATGCAGGAGTTTGGAGGCATGGCAGGGAGAGTTGGTACCTATGTATTGGATTTTTAAGATGGCCAGTAACTTAACAGATTCATATAATTGAATCGCTTTATTTACAGAGACTTTAACTGCGTCTCTCTTTCATTAATCTTTGATACCCATCCATTGAAATTGTGTAAGTAGACCTAACAGTCAACTCTAGACTCTTGAATCTGCCTTTCATAATACAGATTGTTAAATGTGTGTGCTTCTTCTCATATTGGATTCAGAGCAAGTTTAAGTAGCTGAGACCTTGATTTGAATTTCCTTCTAGCCTAAACGACTCTCCGTCAGCATACTAAAACATGCCAGGGTTGTGAGTGTGAATGTGATATAGAGAGACAGAGGTAGAATAGCATCCATTAGTCATAACTTTCCCAGACAGAGCACCAGTGCGTCTATATGCTAATACTCTTCCTGGGATGTAAATCTGTGAGCTTGCAGTGCCCATCGCAGCGCTATAGACCTTTCTGCGTGAAATGAGCTGACTCTAACCTGACTAATGTTCCCACACATTGCACTGTAAACTGCATTGATTTTTGTTGGTTTTTTTTCCAGCCAGTAGTCTTTGACTGAATGAAAGGGCAGCTGGCTGGAACACAGTGCAGAGATGAGGCAGGGATTATTCACTGACATCAACGTGCAGCAAAGAGAAACTGGAGGCAGTCACGATTAAAATAACACGTCAAGATTTCTACTTGATTGATTTATAAATGTGAAGCCGAGATGTGAGATAGACCATAGAAAGATATTTTTTTCAGTTAACATGCACACACAAAATAACAATCCCAACAGAAATGTGTATCGATAGTAATGTACACTACAGACTCAAACTTGATCTGAAGCATACATTGATTCTCACATAAAAAGCATATAAACTCCCCAAAAAAAGTTTGGAAACGTTATTTCGGGCACTTATGTCGCCCCTTTAATAATACTAATTTATGTTGTATTTTATATCGTTGGAAAGCCTGATTAGTCACCTTTACAACGAGGTATAACTTGTAAGGATCGTGCACTCGTGGAATGTGCAACACAGCTAAACGTGTGAGTAGCGCCCCAAACAAAATGTGCCAAAATCCCCTGCAATGTTCTTCTGTTGGTATTCACTCCTGTTTGTGAAGTGCTGTCAGGTGTGTGTCAGTTACGGGTGTAACTTTTTGGGGCGCTACCCACACGTTTAGCTGTGTTGCACATTTCACGAATGCACGATCCTTACAAGTTATACCTCGTTGTAAAGGTGACTAATTAGGCAGTCCAACGATATAAAATAACACACCAATTAGTATTATTAAAGGGGCGACATAAGTGCCCGAAATAACGTTTCCAAACTTTTTTTGAGGAGTTTATTTTATTCCCCTACAGGGTGCCTTTTCTGCATTTAAGTCTAAAGATTTAGATGAGGAGATTTATGTCAGTCTCATATTCCTATATTGAAGTTGCATCAAAAAAAAATAGCAGCTGGTTAGCTTAGCTTAGCATAAAGACTGAAAACAGGGCAAAACGGCAAGCCTAGTTCTTTTTGTTGGATGAAGGTGAAAAAATTGCTCTATCACTACGTTTTTGGCTAACCAAATTCTGTCATTCACCCTGTAAAACCAAAACTATTTTTTTCAACACTGTTATGCTAAGCTAACAGGCCATTGGCGCCAACTTCCTATTGAACTCACAAACAGGCATGTTTCCAAAAGACTATTGCTTTTAAATTGTCTTTTTGTTTGGTAACCTGACACGGATTACCACTGCAAAGTTGGTGTTGATTTGTCAGCATAATAAGGAAAAACTGTTACTTATTAGACTCAAATGAAGGATTTAGCATGAATGGGGCAAGGAAGAACCTGTTAAAATATGGACCAGATTAGACCTAAAAGACCTAAAAAAGCTGTTTAATGATCCAATTGTATCGGCTATGGAACAGTAAATGTTGTGATGCGACCGAATATACAAAAAAAACACCTTAACAAGTTCTGTTACCATAATTCAGGTAAGTTAGACATGTTGTTTTTTCATTGACAATGTAAGAGTGGATTATTGACTATTGCAAAGCTCTTAAATCTTCCTTTGAATGTATGTTTGTATTTTGTCATGGGTAAGATCAGCCTGTGGTTGTGATCATTGATCTTCTGTTGATAAGCAAGTGGTAAGCAAAGGTTCCCTGCTAATAGAATTAATTTATTCCCTGAGGGGCTGGGCAGTCCATCTAATGTAGCTGAGGAGGTTGAGTTGGCCGCATGCCCCGGTTTTAGGAGCAAACCATGGTGGGTTGAAGGCCAGTATGTAATATATAACAGTGACGTTAGGAAGAGCTCAGAGATTCGATCTTGTGTGAGTAGATTTGTAGTGCTCAGCCAATAGTGCTTCCCTCATCAATACTGCAGCCCTGCTGGATGGTAGCTGATGGCGGGTGCTGAGAGCCGAGCATGTGAGCTGCATGTAGAGACACAGAGGGGAGAGAGAAACAGTGAAAGGCACGAGATGGAGCAAAGATAGAGAATTGCAGGGAGGTAAACTGAGAGTGTGAGAAGGAGTATGCGTGAGCCAACAAATATCAACAGGAAAGTCAGGGATGGAGAGAGCGAGTAAGGATATTAGAGGATGCCACAGGGCAGCTGAAAGCAGGAAATGAGCGTTGGTACTTAAAACTGCTGCGTTGGACACATGGGGAAAGCACATACATTGGTTGCTGAATGCTAAGCAGATGAATGTTATAGGATAGCTGAGGTTGATTTTTAGTATCTTATTTATCCATTTGCAGGCACAATCTTTTAAAATGTGTCATTACAAGTCTGACCTGCAGTACAGGCGGTATGGAGGGTCCACCATATTAAGTCCGTCCCAAACCAATTAGCGGGGAGTGGTAGTGGGTTATAAAACCCTCCACCAGCGAGTGTGCACCGATGCCGACTTTCGGATCACGTGCAACGCCTATTGTGTCCGGTCGTCATGGGTGAAGCAACATGTGAGTTCCGTGCAAGTGCCTATAAACACTGCTCCAACTAAGATAGACATTTAATATCGTCATACAGACGTTAACAACTTCAAATGTGTATTGTATTGATGATCAAATATATGTTTATTTATTGTAAAGTGTTTCATATTTACATGGACTGTTGCAAAAACAAAAGAATATTAAATCATGTTGCAGACAACTTTTTGCTGTTAATATTTATTTCTTATTTTTCTACTTTTGATGTCTTTGTGAAATCTCAATTCAACAATAGAAAATACACGTTTTGCTGCTCTGATCTTCAACAATATTATCCTTGTCTTTGTATTAATTTAGGACACCCTGTTCTATGAAATTACAATAAATTAACTTAAATTATAAATTACAATAAACAATGTAGGCTCAATCTAATAGTTTTGTTATAAGTCTACACTAATATAACTAAAGAAGAATAAGAATAATTTAGGCTACATAAATATTTTTACAGAATGCATTAGCTACAAAAAAAAGCCGTTCCTGCAAGATACCGCTGAGTAACCATGGCAACATACAGTTCCTGTTTCCACCTGAGAGAGGGAAGTTTTCCCCAAAGCCTGCCGCTGTATTTCTACCCTACACCTTGATGAAGGGGACGTCATTCAGCTGCGAGCGTAACTTCTAACGGAGTGCACTCCGTCACGGAGGGGGAGGGTGTAGGGTGTAGGGGTTGGTTTGAAAAAGGGCCAGAGTTTCTCTTCTTTGCCGCTACGTTCACGTCTGTCACTCCTAAACTCAAGGGAAACACTTGTTTCTGTAAAACCAAAACAATTTGTTAATAGTTGCTTAAAAGGCTCTATACAGTTAGTAGCTGCAGAGAAATGTGATATTCTCCTTAGGTTCTTCACTTAAAAAGACTCCTGTCATAGTATGCAGATATTTATTTCATTGCCAATCTCTGGACAGCTTTTGCATTATAACACAGATCACGGACACTGGCATGTGACATGAATTGGTGTCGGAAGCGTCGTAATTTCTGGTTGTGGTCCAAGTAGTATTTTCCACCTGTGGTCTTGCAGAATATAGGCTCTAGTTTCCATCTGATAGGTTTCCAGAAGAATCAATCAATATGTAAGAATATTGATTAGTTCAGTGTAATCTGATGGAAAACCATTTCATGCAGAAGATTCTGTCATCGGCTTTAATTAGTTTTTCATAGTCCTAAAATGTCATGATAAAAATCCCCAACAGGAATAGAATTGAGATTGATGAACATAAATTCAGACTGTCTGACAGATTGGCTGTGCCCCTCTCAGATCATTCATTGTTATGTACTGAATGGAAATTTGATATCAGGTACTTCCTCTGTGATGTCTGAGTGATAATGACTTCCTTCATGGTGGTCACGGTGCCGGTGTTACTGATGACTGCCTGGCTAATTTAATATATTGTATAAGTAGGCCATTCCTGTAGGTGTTAAAGTAGGAACTCCTGAAGAGTGGCTCCAAAAATAAAATACAACTTTTCATCAGCCATAAGTAAACGAGTAGTGCAAGCAATGTTTTATTTTAAAGGAGGTCCGAAAGATTTTTCAGTGAAGATAAAAGGCAGGCCAGGTGTTCACCTGCACACTCGTCCATGTTGTTCAGCCACAGTTTGTGTGTCCCGTTGATGTGCTGAGCGCAGTCACATAACTATGGGTTGGACAAACGACGGCATCAAAACATTTCAAATTGTGCTTAATAACGGGTGGATTGCAGGTATTTTGAGTTTATTAGGCACCTGCAGTGATTTCACCGCAGAAGAAATGATCAGTGCCTCTCCACAACAGGGGCCCAGTTTCAATTTATACACAACACACAGCAGCTCTGTAACTTTATGCATAATTTAAATGTCCAGACACGCCAATAGGATCGTTCAGAATCTTAGATTAATGTGTTTTCTACATATCCAAAAGGTGCCACACTTAGAGTGGAAGAGTGGAGTGAAACAGCAGTTAAAGGTAAACAGTTGAAGAAGACCTAAATACATACGACAAAAAAAAAATCATCACCTACACTGCTTAACATAATAGACAAAGGTACAGTATAAACATGAAGACTCACAGATAATAGAGAGTTAAAGCTCAGCTTAGAAGCATTTAACTAAATCGACTCAACACATTAATGTGCTATAGTGAGAACTGACGCTTATCTTAGAAGTTAGCTCATACAAAACCTTGAGGACTCGGATAGTGAGGACTGGATCTCTGATTTGTACTCCAGTAATGTGGACTCGACCAGATTTGTCTTTGGCGACTCGAACTCGAGACTTGGTTGTGGTTGCTGGGGACTGGAGACTTGGCTCTGACTAGAGGTGTGTTGACTTAACTACAACACTGGCTGACTTTCCTCCACCTTTCCAAAGTATGTTTGCCTGATTAGGGGAGCTTGAGCTTAAGGATTTTCCTACCGCTTTCCCAGGGAGAGAGCTAAATCACTGCAAATGTGCAGAATTACCGTAATAAGAGTGAGTGAACAGATAGAGCAAGAGAGAATTAAAAGGTAGGATTCCAGTGTTCACATTGTGTGTGTGGTCCAAATAGGATTTTTCCAACAAGGGACAAAAAGCAGACATTTGTTTCTCTTGCCCTCTGAAGTGTGGTCCAGCTCTGCAGTTGCAGTTCAGTGGGTCATCATGGGAAGAGGCAGGGAAGGCATTAATAGGGCATGTAATTCTGTGAGGACAGGAGCTTCTCACAGTCGGGGAGGCTGAACACTGCATGACCCCACCACTGCCACCTTGTGGGCAGTTTGGAAGAAAGCATTGTGCTGATAAAGATATAGTATACTGTATTTCTGCTGGATATTGTCTGCCTTGTCTATGCCTTTAGAATATTGTCATTATTTCCAGCAAACTTTCAATGTTCTTTTTTGGATTTTTTATTTAAAAAAAATAAACAAAATAACCAATGTAAAAAAAGCTTTAAAAGCAACACTGAAATATAAAGTCCCTCTGAAGGGCATTTTCTTTTCTGCTAATCATACAGTTTAAGTTGATCTTAGGCCTGAAACATTTCTTCTTTTCTCAAACATAAAGTACAGCCTTTTGGGCATTTCCTTCTAAAAAAGTGTCCTACAGCGTTCTTTATTACAAAGGAAAACAGTGTTGCAATATGCAGCCCTGATAAAGTGGAGATAATCTTTTATTTATCATCTGGGCTTTTAATAACAGTTCATATAACAGGATAAAATTCTACCAGTGGAATATTTGTATGTACCGGTACATGTTGATGTTTCAGCACAAATAAACTTCATATTGTTTGAAGCTCTTCACCGGATACCGGATACCTGATAATACCAAGGGTTTACTATGAAATGTTAATAACAGTACATTTGAGTCCAAAAATAAAGTCACACAGACAAGGGGAGGCTTCTTTAATCCCTTATGATCTGCCTCTCTTGTAGACAGAACAACCTGTATTTAGTAATCACCTTTCTTATTGCTGCTGATCATTGTTGTATATCCTGGTCTCTGTTGACTCACTATTGGTCCACCTTGTGCAGCACTGCAAAACTAAATGCTACAGATCGCTTTAACGCCCAATTAAAAAACATTCCCCCATGGTGCTCAGTTAATAGCTCTTGCACTAAGTACAAAACCACTATTGATTTAAAGTAATTGACCCATTTAAAATTAGGAAGAGCTAAAACAAAAATCTGAATCCCCAATGAAACAGTAGACACATAAAGAAACTGCAACAAGATGATGTGCGTGCCAATATGCTGTATACGTCATCAGTGTGGTTTAATTGAGTGTAAGACATTTAACCATCAAACCGTTTTCTCACCAATAATCACAGATAATATGATGAAGGCAGACATAGGTACAACAGAGTCGAATCAATACTCATTCAAATGGTTTTAAATCGGTTGTGTCGTCAAAAATCATTGCTTCTCATGCTTGTATGCTTCGTGGTCACAAGGTGTTTGTCTGTCTCAGTATCTCCAAAGCACACCAACCCAGCTCTCTTGAGAGTGTGTGTATACATCCTATGTGTACATGTGTGTCCTTCATAATCCATGCATCTGCTCTGTTCCATCAAGGCCTGCTGCTGCGATTGTAAACACTGAGTAATTGGCTACGCGGAGCAGTCTGCTGTCCTCATTTAGCACTTCATCCAAACATTGTGAGATATTCTTGTGAGCTGTACAAACATCAACGACTGAGATGATTCTAGTAATGCAGGTATAAATAAAAAGGTGGGTAAACTTCCAGCTGGTCTACTGAACCAAACAATCACATAGGAGTCCAGTGGCCATATTTCAAATTTGGAAATATTTAAGGGCCTAACCAAACCACACAACGATGATCAACATTTTTATTTCAGAAACAGAAGAGTCCAATGAGTCAGATTAATGTATGTGTGTTTTTTATTTTAAAAAGTGTTGAAATAGTTAATTGAAGAATGGACATACAAGCTGTTCATGTATTTTTTTTAAAATGATTTTAAGCGGCCCACTCTTTCATAGTTAGGCTTATCCAAAGTTGTCTTCTAATTATGGACCAATTGTGAGTCATATTTTTTCAGTACATTGTCTGTACACTGCAACTGCCTTTTTTGTGTGATTGCTGTTTAACACCATTTACTGTAGCCTAAACTTGAAAGATGTAATCTCACATTTAACCACCAATTTTTGGCTCTGCAAGTTACATTTCAGCAGAACATCTGCAACGTGTATTATCATATTCAGTGAGTTGACGTAATGCTCACTGGTGACCACAGATGGCCTTCTCTTCTGTAATCACACTAGAAACACAGGGTGCTCATTGTACGCACACCCACTCAGTTTGAGGTCAAAATTGTTTTCTCTGCCCAATATGACATGGGGAAGAAAAATATTGTTATTTTTCTGTTCATGTGTTTTTGTTCTCTCAAAGTAATGAATTCTACTCTCATCTGGTTCCCTCTATCCCACCATGCACACTTCACTCAAAGTGAAGAGTGATATTTAGTCTTGGTGTATTTCTTCTCCTGTCCTATAGAGGGTAGCCAAGTCACAGTTTTTTGGTCCTGTTGTGAAAGGATGGTGCTGCATGTTTACTTACTGAAATAAATATTTGTAGGCAGTCCCTTTCCCGTCCATGATCAATACAAGACGTGCTGTTTCATGTAGGTCAACTAGGTGCACACAATTATCCAATTATTTTTCATTTCTTTTATTACATTAAGGAAAACTGCAGAGTGTAAGTAGCTGTGTAACATTGAAGAGCTATTCAATATCTTAGGTTGCTTTAAAATCGTTCTTTGACCTGAGGAAATGTTCTTCTTTTATGTTCACATGTATTTAGTTTAATATACATGTATTATTTAATATAGCCAGATGTGGCATTAGATGTTACTCTGAACAAGACTTACATTTCTTTAAAGTCACTGGAGTCCTATAAAAAAGTCGGCTCTCTTCTGGTGATGTGACAGGAGGCAGCCACATTAAACATAAAATTGGCTCTGACCATCACCTATTTTAAAACTGCCCATTCTGCAACCTATCCTACACAGAGTTGATGATCTGATCCCTAATCTACATGCGTCTAGGTGAATCTGCTCAGAAAAAACATGGCTGCCCACTGTAAATAACTGTTTGTGATACAAGAATCTGAATGTCCAAAGCATTAACTGAAGTTTAGACAGCTAACCGATAATCACCACATACTCACTTAGACTTTAATCAAAAATATATCATCAACGAGAATTGAAATTCCAACTAAAAATGTAAATATGTTTCACAACACAAGCAACACATTGATAGAAAATGACTAAAAATTGGGGAATACTCATCAATTATTATTTTTTCAGGCCAAATCTATTACCTGTGGTTTAAGCATAGAAATCACAGCTCATGAGAATTACAATATTTTGAAAAACAAAAAAAAAAACAGTCCAATACATTTCTTTTAAACAATCGCCAAAGAAAATGTAATATCAGGGTCAGTTGGTTTATTATATTATGTGTGATGTGTCATTATTTCGCTTGTCCTATCCTACATTATTGTGCTGGAAGAGAGTTAAAAAAGAAAAAGAGGCCCGTTTGTCATTGTGCTTGGTTGCTTAGTGTTGCCAGACCCCATGTGTGATAAAATCCATTTAAACGCGTCAGCCTGGTGAAGCAGCTGAGGTCATAGTGCAGGAAGAGAGGGCGAAGGTCACACATTCATCAATTAAACACACACCACTTAGCTAATGAGCTATCACTCACCTTCACACACAAACACACGGAGAAACACACACACACACTTGGCACAAATACTGGATCATAATCTCACAATTTTTTACATTCCCTTTAGGTATCTATAAATCCCCTCCTCTTCCTCTCTCTTCACCCACTTACGGCGCAGCACACACTTCCTTTATCTTACAAAGTGCACACATTTCAAACATACTGCTGTATAGTGCGCTCCCCCGGGGTAATGAGGCACAGAAAGTGCAAGCTGCTTACCTGTGTGTATGTCGGAATGAATTACGAGCACTCACGCTGACCGACCAATAAGTGTTCTGTTTGTGAGTTTGGAAAGAAGATTTATGACTTTTTGTCCTAAACTAGAAGATGCAGAGTGATGTGACATGAGGAACAGATAGAATTGTTTCTGAAGCCCTGGACTCCTCCAATTATCTGCCAATAGGACATTTTAATGGTAGATGTTACAGTGTGTCATATCAGGAAAAGCATAACTCATAACAACAATGGCTGCATTGCATTAATGTTAGCTAGCTCTATTTTCTTGTATCTGTGCAGACTGGGATCATATTACGGCGACACTTTAAGTACGGTACTTAATGCAAGACATTTCACACGATCACACGTACCTTCATTGAACTAATTAGTTAATCTTTTGAATTGAATGAATTGGGGATGTTTCTAGTGATCTCATTCAGAATAGTTGACTCGTCTAAAGGTAAGAAAACACTTTGAAAACAGTCAAAATGTAGTACAATTTATTTAACACTAAGTAAACAGTTAAAAACCATATTGCGTGTAGCCTATTTAATTGTTATTTATTGCTACAAATATTAAATTGGTTTGCCAGTGAGGCTAATAGTAGCAGTGCTAGCACCACCAGCCTTCATTCCTCCATACAGTTTAATGTCCGCATGGCTAAAAGTGGTTAGGCAGCGCTCTGGTTGAGTGGTTAGATATGCCATTTAAGTTAACTGCTGGTTAACATCCTGGCAGTAGTGAGGAGTGAAGGCCCATTAACTGGAGCCCAGGCTACTGGTGGGTGGTTACAGCTTAGATACAACGTTTAACCATGGCAGCGTTGTGGGCCTGCACATGAATACAAATAGTGATTAGGTTTAACCAACTAGCAATTCTGCTGCAGACTAGCAGGAATGATGGCGTTTAATCTGCAGTCGTCTAATCAGGTACATTCCTAGAATGAATAGCAGTCTGTACTCAAGCTGGATTCTGTTATCTTTTTAAAGATTTCATTATTTTAAGCCTTTTGATTTTAAATCTTGTAATATTCCAAAAATATTAACTCCAATAATAATAAACAAGTGTTTTGCTTTAGGCTGTTTGTATTTGTGATCATGTGCTTGAATCTCATATTTTTTTGATGAATATAGCCAATTATACTGCAATCAGTTCAAAAATGTGTCAAACTCTATAAGTCTTTGGAGTTTTTGAGCTGGTATGATTGGATTATGCACCAGTGTGTACTATAATCACAGTTATTCAGTAGGCTGCTTTCTTACAAATACAAATATTTTCTTTTCATTTTTAAACTCTGTGAAGGACAGTCAAGATAGTCTGAAAGTTTTCATTGTATTGACCCTGAAATGTAAAATCAGAGGAGATTTTAAATAAAGATGAAGTCCAAAAAAGGGGGTTACAGTTCCTTACATTTTTTGTGTCGTAGTAAGTTCTACATACTGTTGAGTTAAAGATAATTTCTGTTAAAAGCAGAAAAGAGAAATGGAATACCTTACGATGTTTACATTTCTTTGTAATGTTTCTCTGCTTTCTCTGACCTATGCATTTTAAGAGCATTGTACTGAACCATGCAACTCTTACTTGTGTGTGCAGATGTACAGTATCCACCAATAATGCTATGCGGTCTATGTTCTAGGCGAGTGTACCCCATATGGAAGTCTGCAGCAAGAGAAAAAGCTGCTCTAAGGCAGACCTGAGGCTATAAATATGTCCATCATTCTGGACATTAACTGCTTTTAACACGAGAACACACACATTAAGATAAGCTACTCTGTGTGCATGTTATTGTGTGTCTTTCCACTTGAGGGCAGTGTTTCCTCTGCAGACAGAAACAACACGGCTGCTGACACAAAGAGCATAGTCACTGTTGAAGAAGCAGCATCTTCCTCGTCTGTCTACTGGATTGTGTTACTCTGTGATTTCTGTTACTTCACTTGTGTTTGAGTGTACTGTATGTCCAAGAGCAATTTGCAGTGGGACATGTGTGTGTGTGTGTGTGTGTGTGTGTGTGTTAGCAGTGTTTAAACCCCCTCTCTCTCCCCAGCATCCACCAGGCAGAGAGGAGAAGTAGGCCGCTTAAAGATAGCTCCCGGCAGCCTCAATACCGGCTCCCAAAATATATCTGCTCATGAGAGTCATCATCTCCTCTCCCTCCCCCTCTTTCTTATTCTTCTTTTGCTCCTTCTGCTTCTGAAAATGGAACCACAATCAGCTTTGAATTTGTAAAACGACAGCCTCTTAGAATACTCTATGGTAAGGATGTTTGGATGGATTTGTGTGGATGTGTCCTTTATGTGAATGAGCTTTTCATTTGCTGTTTAATTTTAGGGGGGGGGAGGGTCTAATTTGGCAGTTACCCCATTGGAAACCTGAATTGTACAACAACATCCATCAAAATCAGGGACTCTTCCACTCATGGTTCCCCGTTGGTATTGTACCCAGGGTGCGAAAAAAATATTTAATTGTTAAATAAACAGTTGATTATTTTCTATTGAAAGGATAAGTTGTTGGGCCCAAAAGATACAAAAATAAAAGGTGATAAAATGTAGAAAAGGGCTTACAGAAGCCCAAGATTACTTCCTCTAAAGCCACTATAATATCCAATTCAAGCAGCATGAATGAAACAATGATAATGTTGAAAAGATGAATACATTCTGAACAGTTGCAGACACAATTATAAGTTTACAACTAATGGAAAACTATCGTTGCAGCTCTCGAAATATGTGCTTAAGTTGGAGAAATTCCTGCCGCAGTTACTTTGAGCACTCCAGATATTTAGCTTTAAATAGAAACAAGTAACACAAGTTGATTATAGAGCAGCAACCTCAAAGGTGGAATGGTTTATTGATATTAAAAATGGTTGGTGATTCATTTTCAACAGCTAAAAAATGGAAACAATTGCCCTGATTCTTTCAGTGTTTCATCGACTTTTTTTCTTGCTCTTCTCTCAATCATTTATTTCTACAATAACATACAAATTAGTGGTCATGTATGTGAATTAGTGAGTGTTAAACGGGTGATCTGTGAGGTCCTATTCCTGCATTATATTACATGACTCCAGGCTCCCTCCCCCACTGCCTGTGACCCTGAAAAAAAAAAACAGGTTATGGAAAATAAATGGATAAAAAGTGGAGTGCACATTAGCTCAATATTCCTCTCGCTGTCTGGATGCGCAGAGACCCGGTGTGTACTTTACCCCCCATTGGCCCACATCCACAGAGAATGAGGACAATAGTTTGGCTCAGAGACATGTGTGCCTAATGTAGTCCTTTTATGTGGGAAAGTGGCACTGTATGGAAATAGGAGAGAAAGGGGGATTGTTGTGTGCCGGTTTATCTTATGTCGGTCTGTCTGCCTCTGATAGCATTCAGATGTATGGCTACAGTGTTTATTATGAAAATGTACCTCTTTTTTATTAACATCCAAACTGCAGCAGCTGGTGCAAAAAAACTAACAGCAGCATAAGGGACTAGACGATGATGAAACATTGCTCTATATGGATAAGAATTGATTGTTTTCTCTAATCTTCGTATTCCGTTCTGCACATTCATGATTTTAATCAACTCAAAACAAATGAATATAAGATTAAGGTTTTCACGTTTGAACAGTTTTGTTCGATCTGATTCATAGTGGAATCCACTCAGAATAATAATAATATTTTTTTGTTCACATCTTACAAAATACAGATTAACTACAGTTATGTATAATGTTTATTCTTTCAAAATTACAATATCCATGGTAATATAATCTATTTTAATGTGCTATCCAAGACCAGATTAGCTTCACTTCTACCATGTATTGTTGTATTGTTTTTTTTACCGACTCGCTGGATTGCATAGGCAGCGGGTCCGAAGCTTAATGAATCCATCTGAAAATTCACTTCAGATACCTGATCTTACATGACAACTCTCAATCAACATTTCATATTTTATTTTTTTCAAAGTCAACTTAATACATTTTTCCATACACACTGGACATACAGAAATATGGAAAAATCGTTCCTCTCCGAACCAGGGTGCAAACCACAATAGTATAAAGAATTATAAGAGATAGCAAATAAGAATATAAATGTAGTCCATTATAAAAGCAAAGAAATTACAGAAAATAGAATTAAGATTTGAGCAAAGTACCAGGGGAAACAACATTGTCTGCTGCTGAAATGACTTCTTTTGTGGTTGAAGCCACATTCAGGAATGGAGCAAATCCAGTTCTGCTGGTATTTTGTCATGAACCAAAATATTGGTCAGATCTAGATCTAGAACTAGGCATGATGGCCCTGCATGAAAACGAAGGGATGACCAAAGTGATAACAAATCATCCTGAGACATGAATGTGTCTCCTATCTGCCATCCCAATCCTTAAAATAGTTCTTCATATATACCTATAACTAAATAAATATCAACCTAATGATGGAATAGCCAAGTGAGAGCTTAAGTCTGATTTTTCCTCAGCAACTATTAATGTCTAAAGAAAATGTCACATCAGTCTATTAAAAAGCTGGTGAAATATTTCTGTCTGGACCAGAGGGGTGGTCTGTCCGTCTTTCTGGAAAAAAAAAAAACTGATGTCCTTGGTGCTATTTGAGAAGCATGGCAAAAGACCAGATGAGAGAACCTGTTTTTGGTTTACCCAGCAAAATAAATACCTGACAAAACAAGATATTTTATCCAACCGATGGCCAGTCTAACACCACCACGAAGCAGAATTTGCAACATATTGCGTTGACCTAAAACACAAAGAGAACTCTCTTACCCTGCCTCTCTTTCATTGATTCATCCGAATATCTTTGCTGTTTGAATTATAATAAAACTGTTTCTACAATTCTACAATTCACTTAGCAGACTAACTAAAAACAATTATTGACTTGTAGATACTGTAAACACTTGTACAGTATTTGTTCCTCATGCCATCTCCATTGTTGACTAGTCTCTTTAACCTCAGGATGCCCCCTTTCAACCCCTGCTGTGCATTTTCATACATACACACACCCATACGTATAAATGCACACACATACATCCACATACCCACACACCATTATTGAGGTCAGATTGAGAGATAAAGACAGACCCCCATCATGGAACACCCTCTGGCTACCTCTCTGTGAGCTGTTCACTCATGTAGAAGCAGACCCATCTGCCTAGAGAGATGCAGAGAAAATAGAGACGGGGCGGGACTCAATATAAAATTGTACATTAACATTGCCCAGCATCCAGAAAACACAGAGGTGGAAATGGGGGATTGGAAAGAAAGAAAAGGGGGGAGGATGTAGATGGAGAAGAAAAGAGGGGGAGAGTGCAAGGCAGATCTGTGCGGCGTTGCCCTGAGATACAGGATGTCGTAATAAGGCAATTGGGAGAGAGAGAGAGAGAGAGAGAGAGAGAGAGAGAGAGTGAGGTAGAGAGAGGCAGGCCTATTCAGAGGGGAAAGGGGGGGAGGCGAGTGCACCTCAAGGAGAAAGATATACATTTTACTGTTGCTGTGACAAGCTGACACCCCTCTGCATGTGCTGAAAGTGGAACGTTCCAGCTCGCTCTGGGCTCTGTTGTTGTGCAGAGCTGCAGAAGGCCTGATAGAGCCAGCTAGACAGAGAGAGCAGGAAGGGAGGGATAGAGGGACGAGAGACAGACACACACACACTGTGGATCCAGAGCTTGTGTATTCATTTCATCTCCACGTTCAACCAGCGACACCAGAGAGGAAGGACACAAAGAGGAGGAAGAGGAAAACAAAAAAAAAGGAGTTTCAGTGAAAGCAGGGACAGTGAAAGAGTGGCAAGGTGAAAGAGGAGAAGGAAGGAAGGAAGGAAGGGAGGGAGGAAGGAGGAAGGGGCATGAGGAGGGGCGTCTGACTGACATTGCTGCTCTTGCTATCACACATCCAGCCAGATTGTGCAGTGCACAGTTGCTGCTCTTTTTTTCCCCCTTTTTGAAGCTTGTCCTCCATCCTTTCTTCTCCTCCGAGCAAGAGGACAAGAGAGACAGAGAGGAGGAAGAGGAGGAGGAGGGAAAAGGACGAGGAGGAGAAGAAGGAGGAGGAGGAGGGGATGAGGCAGTAACCCTCTCCTCTCCTTTACACAAGACACACAGCAGAGAGAGATAGGGAGAGAATATAAAAAACAGAGAGAAAGCAGCATTCTGTTCTATTTCGCCGTCTCCTGTGGTCCCTCGGCCAGCGAGCGGCTAACAGGCACCGCTCATGTCCGTGAACTCGGAGAAATCCTCGTCCCCTGAAAGGTAACACCTCCTTCCCTCTCTCCTTCTCTATCTCTTCATCCCATTATGTCTGCGTATGTCTGCATGTCCATCTTTTCCATCTCTTATTTTATATTCCTCCTCCTCTCCTACCACCAACCCCCTCAGCTCCTCCATGTTTTGTATCCTCTCCTCTTTGAGTTTCTCCTTCTGTCTGAGGTTCCTATGCTCGTTTCTTCTATTGTCTGGGTCACAGCAGTTTGACTGTAGCATGGAGAGGGGAAAAAACAACGCATTTGTTCATTGTTGCACGGTGCAAAAGAACAGAACATCCTGCTTTACAGTCTTTTAAACATATGCAGCAAATACCGAACCCTCACTTGAAGCTCATCTCAAAAACAATCTCCGTCATACACTGAAGCTGCTGCTGCCATTGCCTTCTGAAGCTGCAACATCCCCTATGACAACAAAACACACACACACACACACACACACACACACACACACACACACACACACACACACACACACACACACAGACTCACACACTGTCTCTTTATGGCATTGGAGCACACAGCTTACACAGCAAGAGTGTCAACACATGTCAACATTAGCAGCACCAACAGCAGCAGCAGCAGCAGCAGCAGCATCTCAGCAGCGATGCAAGACAACAGCTCGCCACATGACGCACCTCAGTGCATAGCATTACTGAGCAATGGCACCTCTGAATGCCTCAAAACTCCCAACCTGCACACCCCAGCAGTTTTATAACATTTTCACCAGCTAGAAGTCATTTGGATATGGTGTGAAACATCATTTATTGATGTGAAGCATGAAAAGCAATGTCACAAGGGATTACCAGACACATGGATATCTGTGGCTAATTGAAAAAAAAAAAAACATGCAGACAAAGACATACATACATCATTTTGAAATACCTTTACAGAATATTTCACAATACATTTAGAGCACATGTATCTGAGCTAGCCATTGTTCAGAGTTATCCTAACCTTGCTTATTCAGTACAGATGACCTCTTTTATCATTTGTCGCTTATGCTTAATAAGAGACCCCCATTTAGATTTACAACATCAAAGTGAGCTTTTTTTTCTTTTAGCGTTTCTTTGATGTTCCTTATTTAGCAAATGCCTGTTGTTGTTGTTGTTGTTTTGGTCTAAGAGTGACTTCAGTTGATACTTGGTCAATTAAAAAAGGTGAGCTGTAATTTATTTTTCTTAAAAACAAATCAACAAGGGACTCTGTTGTTGGTAGTTCCATTTTTGTTTCAAGCAGCGAATCAAGACGTCAAAAGTCGTGACGTGGTGTGTCCGAACCGCTTTCCTGCACGCTTTAAGAACCCATATCCATTCATATCTGTTTTCAGTGTGCCCACATTCCTTTTTCCAGTGTGCAAATGCGGAAAGAGCTCGATTTGACGGGTGCTGGAGGGTGAGGAGCAGGCAGACTGGATGACTCAGGTAGCCACTGATGCTGTGCCAAGTACGATCAGGCAGAGCTGCTGCCATCCACACAAGCTAGCGCCAGGCCCCAGACTGGCACACTCGAAACACAGCGCGGTGGGCACACAGATAGGCAGCCGTAAATGGGCACTAACAATATCAAGCATTATTACATGGACAGTTGGGCACAGAGGAGAGCAGCGTCAACAGTGGCGGATTTGGATGGAAATGAAGTGAAGTTTAATTTTGAGGAAAAGGAAGTGGCAGTGGGTACACATGGTGCACAAAGGCCTTTTGGGGGTAAATGCACTGATATGTGGCGCATCTGAACATGAAAAAAGGCATCCTCGAGCACAAGCGTATAAAGAGCATCATCTTGCAGGCATGGTGTGCCGAAGTTTGTGCATTTCAACACTTGGCTAGTTTTCCCCCTTCTCCATTGTTTGGGTCAAAGTGGTCTGACTGTAATTAAGACTGATGCGGTCCCTTGTTGCATGGCAGGTAGCAACAAAGAGCTACACTCAGGCACACAATGCTGCCACCTGTAACGGCTGCAACATCTCAAATGACAACGGCAACAAAGCATGCAACTGCCTATTGGTCGCCATCTGAGGTCAACTAGAATAGCTTAACAGGGGATTAAGTACAACTAGTCTTGAGGTAATTGATTTTTAATGCTCTGCGTTATTTTACAAATACCTAATAACACTATCAGAACTGCTAATACCTTTGTGCGTCAAGCTTGATCTGAGTTCTAGCTGAACTGGACACAGAGGATTAGAGGGGAATGTGCAGCTCTGTGAGATTAACATTGACAACTGGGTTCAAACTGGATACATACAGATTTCAAACATCTTGCTTACATAGAATAAAAGTGCACCCTTATTCTATAGATATTTACAAGTTGGCAACTCTAGAAACAGACTGATATAGCAAGGGATGATGATGAACCCTATAAAGATGCAAGTACAGTATTTTATTCCATCACGTATATAAACTTATTGGACTGCCGGTAAAGATAGTAGTTCACAGAATTTGTTGAAAAACAAGCTGCTATGAGATTTTTTTGTATGCTATTTAGATTTTTTTTTTCTCGTGATAATCTGACCTTTACTGATTTACTACTTGAAAATGTACGTATTGATAATGAATGTGCGCAGGCGACTAAAAGAGAAGAAGATCAAATTGAGTAACGGCACAGGCATGTGGATGTTAACCTGCAATTAGAACCATAGGCAGGTGGTGCTAGCATGTTAGCATTCAATAAATGTGCCAATTTTTTTACTGTTTTCTTACCTTTAGACCATCTAACTATGGTCTGAATTAAAATTTATGTTTAATCAACAGAGAAAATAGCCACTAGGAACATCCCTAATAAAGATAATATGCATAACAGTCTGTTGCCTTCCTAATAACCATAATGTTTATCCTACTAACTTTGTGATAATAATTGATGCACAAAAAGCATTGTGAAATTATTCAGATATTGGACATATTCTTTAGTTGTATTTGTTGTTTATATTTGTGTATGGACTCCGTGGAAGTTTTTTCTGTCTACAGCAGCATCTGGGCCCCAGGCACCCTACACAAACATGCACACAAACACACACTGTGGTGATTCATTTGGGATGTGCAGTAACATGTTTGTCAACATCAAGGCAGGATAGGTAGGATAATTTATGTGCGAAACCAAAAGGATGGATGGAGTTGGGCCTGAAAAGAGCAAGAGGCAGCACGGTGACAAATCCCTCTTGGAGCACTTGAGTTAGGAAGACGACCCAATTGTGTAACTTGGCACTGGAGGCATGGTGGATATGGAGATGGATGGAGGGGAAGGAGTGTGTGTGTGTGTGTGTAAGGATATGTTAGTGTTTTGACATCAGCAGCAGCTTAAATCTTCTTTCCGCGGTGTGATGGCTCGTCAGTTCAGGTCATAACCAACGCTGTTGGGCGGAGGGCTTACTTATGTCCTTTGAAGACACTTTCTTTAAGGATTAAAGGAAAGTTGAACAAATAAACACCCAAAAGTCAAGAGTTGAGCGGCATTGTTTGAAAGGCTTTCTCGCAGTTCTTGCAGCGAGTTAAAGACAGGCTGAGAGGTTATTGTTGGGTAACTTCACCGCCTTTGAAGCTGATTGTCAATTTTTGGGGTCTGTTTTTTAGAAAGTGTAGTTCTTAGGCAAGCTTTTGACGGTATGATGTCCACTTCAAAGTGTGCATGAAGCAGATTAAAGAAGGCAGGTGGAAGCACTGTCTTAAATTAGCATATGATCCATATGCATGATCTGAGCGGTCCTGTGAGTGTGCGTGTGTGTGCTTGTGTTTCAGTGGGTGGTAGTGTGCATCTGCACCTTGTAAGTGTGATTGGATGATGCATGATTTTTACCGTGATTACTGAAACTGCCAACCTTCGCAGAGAGGGGTGAGTGGGGAAAAAGAGGAAGGAAATAGGACAGGTGTGAGGGAAAGTGGGAGGCAGAATAAGACCGACAGCTAAACACAAAATGTAGCATCACAAAAAAGAGATTCTTAAAGTTTCCATCTTATCTTCTCTCATCTGCTTGACACTAGTTGAATCTAAAGATTGATGTAAAGTACAAAGCAATTTCCTCCATGCCTTTTCTAACCTTTTCTCCTTCATATCCATGAAGCTGAGCAATATTTTCATTGATTACTATGACGATGTTTTTCTTGATCAGTTTGCAAAATGCTTGCTCTATAAGTGTCAAAACATAATGTAAGTGATCTGAAGAGCCTAAAGGTATTTCTTGTATTTGATCATTTTCTCTGATCAACAGTCCAGAACCATGACATACTCAATTTAGAGCTGTGTCAGACAATCTATGAACTGCATGGTCGATTGAATGAAAAGCAATTTGTTGATGTTTTTAAAAAGTGATAGAATGATTTCAGCCATTTTCAAGTAAAGAGGCCAAACAAAAGGTTGTTTCAGCTTCTCAAATTTGATGATTTGTTCGTCATGGTGTGTGATGAATGAATGTGATGGTAAATTAAATATTCTTGGGGTTGAGAATGATATGATGAAGTAGTTGAATATGTACTTCTGGGCTGTTGGACATTTTGATTCGTTCTTTTTGGTTTGATTTAATTATTTATCAAGAAAAAAACTGCATGTGTGTTATGACGATATTTTCTAGTTGTTGCCTGAATTCAGCTCACTACTTTTTAAGGAGACCAGCACATACACACATTAACAATGTGACAACAGGAACGTTGTGTTTTTCCTTATAAAAGAGCCAGGACAGAATGGAAAGAGATTAAACGTTGGCAAAAGATAAAAGGGAGGAGAAAATGTGTGCAGAAAGAGCAGGAGATGAGTCTTTGTGTGCTCTGTTAATGCTGCATGTGCCTGTGTGAGCCAGACCAATTCTGCAGCGCAACATCACATCCATCTTTGCAAGAACGGGCCATGGCAGCTTTCACATTCACGCACACATTGTGTTTATGCAGCTTCAACTGGCCTACACGGCCTCCACCATCTTCTCTGGTCCGACCTACTTGGCTACAGACACACACAAGCGCACACACAGACACGAGCAGCCCCAGCCATGCAGCGACATGACAATAGCTAATGAAGCGTGGCAGGGAGCTAGCTAGCTAACTAGCCAGCTTGCCCTGCCTGTCTGGCTTTTCAGCCTCCATTATCCCCACCAGCCCCCCTCCTATGTCTGGAAAGAAACCGATGAGTGCCTGTTCTTTCTCTTTTACCTCCTTTTTTCTCCTTTTTTGGACCACTATTCTCCGTTAGGACAGAGGAATAAGAATCTCCTCGTGCATGATACCCTTTTGTGTTCCTCAATTATGTATTAATAGTAAATATAACTGGATGTGGGTGTAAGTGTTGTCAAAACTGCTCTGAAATCTTTCAAGCTCAGCAAACAAGTTTAACCTGTCTACGTAGCACAACTTCCTCGCACTTCCCCACAGAAAACACTGTGAATTTCCACCCCGCGCGGTGAAATCCTGTGTGGTTAATCAGTAATAAGAATCACCGAGTCAAACCTGCAGCAGTTGGGAACAAGACACCTCACGAGTGGTGTGTCTAACACGACTGCCATATCGATACCCCCAAGCAGTTGGTCACGTGATCCAGACCCAGGTACCTGATCTGGTATTTGTGCCTAGTTAGGATTGTGGTCTCAGCCAGTGAAGTGTAGACACAAAGGTCACGCTGTGGTATCAGTGGATGTACTGTAGAGTAAAGAGATATGAACTATAGCCCATTTTAAGATTGCAATAAAACAATAGCGCTGTAGCAAAGTTCCCCCCGTCATTAAGCCTTTGTACTGATATTGCTGCTCCAGTGTGTGTTACAGCGTTGCAGAAGCATGAGGGACATGGCATGTAAACACATAGCTGGAGCTTCACATTCATACACACTTAGACATGCATACAAACAGCGCTGTTCCACCCTGCCAACTTCAAGGTTCCACATAAACACCATTTCCCCCCAGTTACACTTGTGTTACCTCTAATGCCACCTTAGGAGCAAATGACTTCACCCAACAGTTCTGCCTCTACATTAAGATGAGGCGCATAAATATCCTGCCTTTAACTTGCTATAAATAATCAGCTAATATTGTTTTGTCCTTCTTTGGTCCTGGGCACAGTCTTTTTGCAGTGATGCTTTTAAAAACATTACAAAATTATTAACAGACATTTGACATGATGCGAGATAGTTGCTCCCATGAAAAATACTATGAATGCTTTTTTTCCCCCCCTAACCCAAAGTATTGTATAAAATGAAACAAGGGTGGTAGATAAAAAGTCAGGATGCCCCAGTCCTAATTTTCTCACAGGATGAAATCAATACATGTTCCAAAATCATGGCAAGCCATTGGCTGGCTGTCAAGGCATGCAACTCAAACCCATACATTTTAACCTCATGGTGTCTTCGATGCACTTCCTTTTCCATAGGACAGATACTCTTTGGAAGTTCTAGGGGCGCTGGTGGCGCGGTGGTTAGTGTGCCAGGTTTGAATCCCAACCTTTCCTGCATGTCATTCCCTACTCTCTCTCTCTCCCTGATGTCCGACTCTTTCTACTGTCCTATCTCTCCATTAAAGGCACAAAAAGCCCCAAAATAAATATTTTAAAAAACCAAAAGTTCTGGAAAATCCATACTGTAGTTGTAAAGCTATTCCAGTCTTGGCCATTTTTGGTATACAAAGACAAACATTACCATAATGTACTGAACGTGGCTAAAATGTGCTTAAACAGCTTGTTGGTAGTTTGTCAGTAGATTTTTTGAAAAGCTTTTTTTTTTTGTATCCTCTTTTTCTGGACTTTGTGTGTTTGTGTCCAATACTCCCAGTCCCTGTTGACTCAGTTTGTTTACATTTACAGCATTCCAGTCTTTTAACCCTGCTCCAGTTATGTCAGATTGCTCACTTATTTCTCTCTCTCTGTCTTTTAAACCCTTCACTATCGCCTTCTGTTTTTTAATTCTCACTTAACAACCAAGCCATTTTACCTCTATGTCTCCTTTTATCAATTGGTGTTTGTTCCATTCGAGGTTTTTTGTTCCTCTGTTGGAACTGGATCTCATGCAGTACTCTAATAAATAGTGATGGTCCTATTCTCAGTTGGAGCCACTGTAGTAGAGTTATCAAATCCACCTTGTTAAGAATGTGTACAACATGCTTCATTTGCTTCATGAACCAACATTTGTTTGGAGCTGTTAGGAATAAATTCATAATCTGCTCTAATTTTCCTTCACACAAACATCTGCTATTAGGTTACAATAACAATCATACTCAAGGTCCACAAAGTGGCTCACACTGTTAGTATTTTGTTAGCCACCCACTGTGCAGGAGGAGCTCATTGGTTTTTAATAAGCAATTGTAACAATGCTAATAATAAACAGTATTCCCATTATGCAATAAGATGTTGCAGAAAATGATGGAGGAAAAATATTCCCTTTTGCTCTCCTGTCTTCCTGTGTGATGTCTTAAGCTGCCGTGTGGATTGTTAGCATACAGTTTGTGCCCTTTTTTTATTATTTTTTATTCTTACCGCTTTCTGCCTTCAGCGTTTTAGTCTTTCTGGAGTCGACTCACTGTGTAATTTATACGCAGCAGAAACAAGTAAATGGAGGAAGGAGAGCGAGGGATGGAGGAGGAATTTTAGATTTTTTTTCAGGAGAAGGAGCAGAGGATTTGGTACAGCGACAACCCTGACAGAGAGAGAGAGAGAGAGAGAGAGAGAGAGAGCGATGAATCCACAGAGGAATTGAGAAAGAGAGGATGAAGCAGACAGAAGAATGCCAGAGAGAGAGAAAGAGGGAGACGGAGATAGAGACATAGAGAGCGGAGAACAGGAGAGGACAGCAGAAAACCTCCAGAGAGAGGCGATGGAGACAGCTTGGGAGCCTCGGAAAGACGGAGATAAAAAGGAGAAAGGAGAGGAGGGGAAGATGGAGGGAGAAGATAGATGGTTCTCTGCAGACTTGCGCAGTGTGCTGGGTAATGCTAGGTCACAGGGAGACTAATCTCTACTGATGCTGCAGCGTTGAAGCAGAGGAATGATAATGGCCTGTTTGTGTTTGTGTGTGTGGGGAGGCATGTGTTTGTTTGTGTGGGGAGGCATATGCATCTGTGTGAAAAAGATAGCACGTTGCATATAATGGTACCACTTTTTTCTCCGCACACACGCATAAAAACAAACCCATAAACATGTCCATACTCGCACACGTAACCCCTCATCAGCACCTTATGCCCTGTAGGACTGAGTCACTCGTCTGCTGCATAACTGAGAACAATATTCATCTGTTGTGTCTGAGAAGACTGTGCAACAGTGAAGTGTCTTCCTGCTGCATGGTCGAGGGTGCTTTTTGTTGCTGTTCAGCCATGGGTGGGAGGGGCTTCTCAAGCTCTGGACCCCTGAAACACTTCCAGATTGTAAAAATGCCAAGTCTGCTCGCCTAGCTCACACCCAGGAGTCTAGTTTCACATGAAAAGAGTAGTAGTATTACCAATAATGTCACAGTGGTGTGTGTCATCCTGTTACTGCTGGCACACACAGCAAGGCTGAGTTTGGCCATCATGGTCTCTTTATGTCATTAATACTCTCCTCTGTCTGGGAAGAGTCTACATAAGAGGCATAAGCACAGTGTTGTACACTCACTGAGTGGCTACAACAAAAACGTTTGTTACTACTCATTTAGAAAGTTGGTAAAAAATTGCTGACAATGTACGGTATGAAGCTGCAAGGCACGTTCGTTATGCCCCCTGTAGACGAAGTCGTACTTCTTATCCAGGCGAACTTGCAGTGTTGAATAATAAAGCCAATTCTGAAGTGAAAAACCTGCAGTTCATTGAGCGTTCACTAGAGGCTGGCTGCAGAAGCCTCGGAAGTCACATACATACCCATTCAAAATACCTACAGCAATTTTTACAGCAGAAACAAACATGTCTTCAGTCCGGTTCAAAAAACGAAATTAGATCTGAATAGCATATGTCTTTATCCGCACAAACTGTACAAGGGGGGGGATTTTACATTTATAACTCTCTCAGTTTGGATTTTATGAAAGATAAGAGTTATTTGTAATAAGACGCAGGTGGGCGCAGAGTTGGAGTAAGGTTGACAGAAAGTTTGTTTGAGGCAGCATTAATATGACAGCGGCCATCGGCGGACTTTAATTGCCTCCAATGGGTGACGTCACTAGGGTTTCATTCATGTTTATTAACAGTTCTTTCGCTGTTGATTTTGTCCTGTACGTGTATTAGGAAGGTTTCTTTTACAACAAAATGTCATCCTGTTGTCTTTTAACTGACAACTATTAACACATTGAGAATTTTTGTCATTGAAAATTAAAGAAAAAAAATGTTTCTACATCATACTGTCATACTGTCAGTCAGCCCCCTGGACCATTATTTATATTTAATTAAATTACATCCACCTTTTTATAACTGGCTTTATTTACCGCATGGTCCCCACACTAGAGGCTCCAGATTCACTCACTCACTGTCAACAGCAGCATGTGAAGCTTAGACTGCAGACACACAGGCATGCTAATGAGATGACATTTAAATCATATTATGAAGTTTTTTTGGGAGCAGCGTTGTCTGGAAGCTTAACTGTCATTGGATGTCTTTGCAGAGTGTTCAGAGTGTATTTTAGGTAACCAGTCTGTTTAAATAGTCATATAGAGGGAGAGGTGTTAATGTGCTGTGGGTGTTGTATTTCTGATCTGTATGTGAGATATTGTGTTTGTGTCTGTATACAATATATGCATTCGGGCCTATGTTACAGTATGTATTTGCATTAGTGCATGCATGCTTATACGCTCAAAACTCAATCAGGCTTTGAGATGGATCCTTCGCAGGTGGGTGTCACAGTCCCACATGACTTCTGCTGGAATTCAAGGCTGGGTTGGTCCCTCCACTGCTGTGTCCTAGAGTCTGCAGCAGAGAGCAGGAGACACTGTGGTCTCTTTCCGTCCGTAAATCTATCCTATTTTCTTTTCCCAATGGAATTAAATTCAAGTTTGACCACCAAGAAGAAATGGAGTCTGGCTTTGTGTGTGCTCCGCCTCCGACACAGGGCTCTCCGAAACAGGTAGAGGGGGAAAATCTGAGAAAAATGAGCGGAGAAGTAAAGTGTCAAGAGGGTCAGGATTGACTAAACTAATTGGATTAATTTTGGAAGGGTCCAGACAATGTGTGAGTCATAGTTTTCAATTGGTAAAGCTGAGTTTCAAGGTTATGTTGTGTCTTTAACCTATTACTTTTTATGTGATTCCTTCTCACTGGCCAAGCTCATGGTTTCTGATTTCTCACATGGAAGTGCAACATGCACAACATTGTTTCATTATAGAAATAGAGTGGGGCTGTGCACGGGTAGCTGATAGGGGCTTTACTGGTTATACTCCAATCATGTGTACATCAAATGTGATTTTCTTCTGCCTCACTCACTTTTAGTTTCTCATCTGCTTGCTCTGGGGCTCACCTCCCAGGCTACAAAGAGGCTAACACTCTTGTTTATTGGTGGATGTTTTTGGGGGTATTGAGCACGTTTGTTTTCAGGCCTCTCTGCTTGTAAACCTTTAGGAAAACCTCAGGTGGCATAGTATATACAGTAGAGCTATAGTGTCAAGCAAGGCAGCTGATGATTTCACCCAGGAGTTGCTGTTCCAAGTCCCAAGTAAAACAAAACAAAATGTCTGATGTTTTTTTTTTAAAAGGTAAATGGTAAATGGACTTGAGCTTGTATAGGACTTTTCTAGCCTTTTGACTACTCAAAGCGCTTTTACGCATATCACACTTACCCATTGACACACTGATGGCAGTGGTTGCTATGTAAAGTAGCCATCAGAAGTATCTAATCCCATTCACACACGTTCATACGCTGCTGACAAAACTGGGGTTAAGTGTCTTGCCTTAGGACACATCGGACATGTAGCTGCATGAGCTGGGGATTGAACCCCCAACTTTCTGGTTGAGAGGCGACCAACTCTACTAACTGAGCCACATCTGCCCACAAACCATAATCTTTTCCCAAACCTAGCAATATGTTTGTAGTTTGGTGGGGTTTAGTTGGATTAAGCATCAAAAGTGCTGGGTTATGTTAAGGTGAAGATCATGGTTCAGACGGTAACTTTGGAGTATTATCCTCAAATGTGATTTAATATTTTTCCATATTGTCAGGCCTATATACATTTAATAGCTTATTGTAGTTTGAGGGCAATGTAACATATAAAGACCTCGTTAAGGTTGACATTCACTTTGATTGACAGTAATTAATAGATATGATTTAGAACCTGCTTCTGAAAACTAATAAAGTTATATTACTCTTCAGGAGGATTATTGTTACGTTAAGCTCGAGAGGGAGATTTTCAATCACTGAAGCCCTTTGGGAGTTTAGAGAACGCTGCACCAACAGAGCAAAAAATCTTCAGAAAAGGTTAAGGGGTAATAATGGATTTGAAGTGTCTAAAAATGTAAATTCTGGTTGGCGTGTTTTGTTTTGGATTTAGAAAATTTCCAAAAATCAGAGAATCGAAAAAGACCAAGTACTTTGAGTTTTCTGTTGTATCTTTCATCACAAGAAGTACACTGATTTACACAAGTCTCAAACCACAGACCAAAGAAAAAATCTTAACAGCAATCTCGTTTTACTTTCTGTTTTTTTCCTTCAGGCTGTTTTTTTTTTTTTTTTTACCATAATCTAATCAAAGCAGTCATATATATAAGCCTGATTTACATGAGTAGTTATACACACACTACATCATTATTATTATATTACATTATCATCTATATATTATTCTACTTCATCAGTACAATTTCTGCCAAAGTTCTGACATGAATTCAACTTGAACTTTTACAAAACTTGTGATTTTTCATCTTTTTGGGTGAAAACGTCAAAGGTCAGAATTCTACTTCATGTTTATTATTACTGTCCCTGTGAGTGGTGGTGTTTTCATAATCTGTTCCCTGAGGTATGTAGACATGTATTAATGATAAAGATGCCATATTAATTTCCATCAGACTGTGACGATCAAAAATATATATATTTGTTTAAGTTATTATCTTTGGCCTGGCTGTAGTTTTGGATCACAAACTCATTGTCTGCTGTACCTGATGAAGTGGCCTCTGAATGGATGTGGCCCCATGATTTTGAAAATAAAGAATTTAGATAAATCTTGAATCGTATCCAAAACGTCTTCCAGCATTTCACTAATTTGTATTATATTACATTTAGCAGATCCTTCTCATTGAACTTGGGTAACAGGCGCAGATTACCAGCAACATCAAATCCAGCACAACCAACAACAGTCTGCCCTGACAAACCAGAGCCCAGGAGAGCTTCACTAGCTTTCCCCTCTCTTACCAACTTTAACAGTTCAAGTTTTAACCTTTCACTTTCCAAAGCCACCTTCACCTCTGCCTCCTTATCTTTCTGTGCCTTCTCTACTCTCAGCTTTTCATGCTCCAGCTGAAACTGCAACTTTTCCCTTTCCCAGTTAGTCTTTTCCCTTTCTAACTTCATATACTGTTCAAAAGACAACTTCTCAATAACTCCTGGAAACTTTATCTCAGAACCCTTACTCTGCTCAGGTTCCAAAAGACCTACTGAAACTGCCAACTCCTCAGCCATGACCCTCAACTCAGCCTTTTTAGGGATTTGCTTTTTTTCAACCTAAATGCACACCTAAATCAACCAAATCTGCCTTTGCAAATTGAGACAATGTTCTACGACAAGCACGTTGCAAAAACTCGGCAACCAAAGGGTTTTTATGTTCGGTTGACATACTGTAAACAAAAATAGACACCTTAACATGAAAAACTGTCACCACTTGAAGAAAAACAAATGTGGTGCAACACACAGTGCACAACCATAGAGAGGGCTGATAAAGAAAAGGCGCCTTCTGCTCCTGAACTGCCTATCCAAAATCTTAATAGCTCAACCCTACAATCTTCATATGTGTACTGGCGGTGGGTACTTACGCGCCTAGAGCACGCTTGCAAAGGGGAAGGCTAATTGCCTTCAGCCAATGCTACGGATGGCCCCCCAAGACAACTGCTTTACGCCACACGGACAACATACAAAAATAAGAAAACCTGAAAGTGGAAGGGCATATAAGCCAGGCTGCCACAGCTTTCTGGCTCTCTCTTCCTCTGGACAGCATAGACTAATTTCCCTCCGCCCTTGTATTTTTTGTGTTGTTTTGAAATAAACTAGACTTTAGAAGCAAGTTGACTGTGTGGACCTCCATTGAATGTTAGGGCCTACACGAGCTGGTCATAACAACCCCTATTTGCACGGGATTAGTATAACCTGGGGACCTCTGGTAATTGGGATTTATCCCTCAACACCCATCGTCAGTGTTTGGTACGGCCCATTCTCACTGGATAAGCAAAGTCTGTAATGTACTCATAATTACTGACATTTCTGATTATATCAAGGAGGCGCTGACACCCACCTTGGAAAGTGATTTAATGGTTGCCTAGCAACAATAAATAAAGCGCTTTGCTCTTTCTTTTAAATTCTATACAAATAGGCAATGTAGTGCACCTCACACTTTGCAGGCGGCAATGCCTTAATGTACACATACTGTTAGCAATATAAAGGGATTTGATTTGAGCCTGTTTAAAGAAAGAAAAGGTTTCATCTCATGGTAAGCTGTTGTGTCTATTCTTGTTAGTTTTATTATGGTATATATACCAAAAAAATATATTTTAAACTGCAGTTTAATATTTTCGAGTCCAAGTAGAAACCTCTCCTCTTTTTATGCATGGTTAACAAGGAAAAAGACGCTTCTCTATGTGCACACATATGACTGAATTTACAATTCATACATACATACATACACATGGCTTCTCATGAGGCTTTGCTGTAACTAAGTGTGGGCGGATGTAACCTCCACAATAACAGGCTTTGTGGCCGGCTGACGTCATTGGAATGTATAAATACAGAATGCAGAGAATGAGTGCACTATACAGAGAGAGTGTAAAGTGCAATGCACAATAAAAAAGATAGAGCAGATACCCATCAGCTATGTGTGCGAGAAATGCTGGAAGATGTTTCTATTCTGAGCAGAATACACCATGAACACCAGACTAATGGCCTTTTTTTCCACAGAAAACACACATGATGCATGCAAAAAAAACATGAATGAGAACATGATTTTCTTAGTGTGCATGCATGTTTTGTAGTTTTTGCTTGTGTGTTTTTTTTCATTTTTGCACTCAGGAGACAGAAATGTGCTTGTCCTAGTGGGTCTGCAGCCATGTCACTTGACTTCCACTGCCTCAAGGCATTGTGTGTTTGTTTTTTTTTGCACACATGCGCAAATATGCTGCCCCACCAGTCATGAACAGCTCCTGTTTTCCGATGCAAATTTTATTCCATGTCAACTGGTTTTATCGCAAGGGATTTCCATGCAGTGACAGATGGGTGCTGCAGGTTTATTTTAGTGCACCAACGTGGCTGTAATTGTGGTGTATGTGTGGATCCTGCTCATTAGCCTTTTGTAGCCCATCATCTTCAAATGTGTGTGCATTTCTGCAGCGTGTGTGTATGTGTGCGCCCTGCATCGTGTATCCACTGTGGAGTTCAGTCAGTTCTGCGTAGCATGTGGTCCTGTATCCACCGGCTGCCTGTGGGGAATTTCAGCAGCAGTCGATTCAGACTGTATAGATTAGTTTGGCCTGTACCCTGCTGCACAAAGCACAGTCTTTTATGTCCTTCTGTGTCTATTAATTACCATTGAAACTATGTTTCAGCTTTGTCACTGACAAATGCACAAACCGCTGCAATCCCATTTGTATCATAACCAAATTATGGCTTTTATTTCAGATTTGAAACATTTATCAAATGCTTTTCTTCAAGACCTACATTTTCCTACTTTTCAGCAGGATGCAATTGGCTGATAATGCAACACATTTATTGCAGGGGAATGCATTGATTTCTTGTTTTGAATTGTGTATCTTGTTTATGTCCAAACTAGATGTAGACCAGCAGTTACAAGGTTACTGGTGATCTGATCTCTATGAAGGAAATTCAATTTTTGCTGCAGGAACAATACTTGGCTGCAGACAGGCAATCCATGAGGAAAAAAATATTCAAACTAAAGTCTACTATACCTGCATGGAAAATGTTCTGAGGAACAAGACAGATTTAACCATTTTGGTCTGCACCTCTTCATATTAATGTTTCATTTAGAAAGTCTCTTTATCTTCAGTATCTCTAGACCTGCACGTGTATCTCAGTCACTGTTCAGTTCATCTTCAGTGATAGATACCTGTAGCCCGTTGTTTTCATTGATGCATGTGGTGAAGAGGAGTCAAGAGGACACGTGGCGACAGCAACACATCCACCACACATTCCTAACACACAACACATTCCTGCACAACTTTGCTGCTCATTTTGTGGCATACCTGAATTGTCGAGAGCCTCTTGCCAAGTTGGAAGGGCTGGATGGCGTTCAAAGCACTAGAGAGATCAAACGGTGAAGGCCTCTGCTGCTTTTTGGCCTCTCTAGGCCACAGTAAGCACCATGCAGAATGAGATAAAGTAGTCCTTTACACCACTGATGCAGAATCAGTTTCTTTGTGCTTTTTGAGTCCAGTGTTACATCTCTTGAGTAACTGGAAGCTCTGGGACTTCGCTGTTTGCCAAAAAATTCAAACTGAAGTGAATAGCCTAAAGCCTATTATTAGTTAGGGTGACTTAAAGGGATCCTCAAACATTTGATTCACTCAGGAATTCGTAGGATTGACGGGAGCTTTGAAAATGCAAATTCAATTCCCAGTTACTGGAAATGTTTCTATTTACCTTTTTCCTTCCTGATAGAGACTCTGATATGTAGGTAGAGTGAAGGAATTCCTAACCAAAAAGAAGCTTGCTGGTTGCTCCCTCCTGATGTCCCGTATTTTAACATGTTTATTTTGAACATAGATCTCCTTTTACCCCCCCCCCCCCCCCTTAAGTATCTGAACTTTAAACATACAATGTGCAAACACTGATTGGTTACCTACTTTTTGCTTACTAATTTTTTTTAAGCCTTGACTAATGTGACAGTCAATGTAAAACAGATAGTATCTATGGTACTGCTGCATCAGTTTAGATTATTTTCTGAGCTGTTCATTGCAGGTGTAACAAGTGCAACACTTATATGGTGTTCTCTCTCTTGCTTGAATTGTTACTTCTTGTTTTTAAATTCCTGATGTATCCATCTAAAGACAAAGAAGAAGTTCAAGAACAAGGTAGCATCCACCTTTGACATTCATAGTGTAAAATAGTATGTGGGATCTAGCATTACGCCTTATGCTAAAGTATTGAATCAATGTCTGTTTGGTGGGAAACAACATCCGGCAGAACCATAATGTGCAGCGAGAGGTTATGTGGGGGCAGTGACGGCAGGCTGCATCCTGAAAATAGTTGTGAGATCTCAGTTCTGCACACAGACGGATCCTCTGGAGGAGAGGAGAGAGTGAGTCAGCTGTCCTGCTGACACGGGGCCGAGATGGTGAGACAGAGAGAGTGAAAGATTAACGATGAATCGATCAGACGTGGAGGCACCACCGTGAGAATGGATAAGCAGAGCTGAAGGACACCCGCGGTCTGAAACCCACGCCTTCACAGTGAGAGGAGAGGAGGAAGATGCTCTTGTTGCTTAGGAATACCTGTTACCTTGGTGATTACCAGACATGTATGAGGTTGAGTCATCAAGTTTGAATGCTACAGCAGTCAACTGTTCAGTACGGTTTCTCAGTGGTCGGAGGTGTGTTAGCTACGATCTGTGAAAACAGCGTGGATGTCAAAGTCTCTGAGGGATTAAATGATGAGATCATATTAGTCTGAAACCAGGGGAGGGTGCAAAAACCAAAACTAATATGTCTGCAGAGGACATATACAAAGCTTTTCAAGTTTAAAAAAAAGAACTACTTATATTTGGCCTTTTATTGAAAGACAGGACAGTGAGTCTGAAATCAGGGAGAGAGAGAGTGGGGAATGACATGCGATAAAAGGAACCACAGGTCGCATTTGAACCTTGGCTGCCCACTTTGTTGACTGTAGCCTCTGTACATGAGGCGTGCAAACTAACCACTAGTCCACTGGCGCCCCAAACAAAAACCCGACCAACATCAGAACCCAAACATCCTCAGAGTTTAGACAACATAATAACTCATAATAATTCAGGCAACTTAGGTTGAGACCAAGACGACAGAGGATGTAAGAAGAGAAATAAGCCATTAAAAGAGATAGAAACAATAACAAGTGGCTTTAAGATCTAAAGAGAGAAACATTAAAGAATATAAAAAAGAGATGACAATGTGACCCTATATCTGCCTGACTTTGGTAGGAAGAGCAAAGCCTTACACATTGTTCAAAGAAAATGTTTAAAAGACAAGTTCTTATTCTGCAGTAATTGAATCATATGTCTTTTCACAAATGAAGAAACAAAATCCTCTTCTTCATTTTCCTTCAGGCTTTTTAAATGTGTGTCATAAAATGGGACAAACGCAGTGAGACCCAGATTCATCACAAGCAAACAGAGAGAAGAAAAAAGCATTTGTGGAATTCTTCAAAGTGGTTGAGGTCCTGATTTGTAGTTGATGGATGACTGACTGCTAAAGCTCCAAAAACAAGCCAATGGATGCATATGGATTTAAATACTCCAAATAAATATAAAGCAGCCTTTAATAAAAACACTTTATTATTTCTTTCCCGACATCATCATTTCAAAAGAATCATAGTCTGTGAAACGTTGTGCCACAGACACTGTCTCAGCTTCAGCACTTGAAGTGGTCTCCAGCTGCAGGACCCTGGACTTTGAATGTCCAAATACTGTCAAAGTGAATGACTGAATTTAACATTAGATCATCACAAGACGTTTCTTGAACACACAGTATGTAGATTCCGCCAGCAGGGGGCTCTCAATCAAAACAATAACAAAAGATGTCATTGAGGCTGGCGGGGAATCATGGGAGTGATTCACTCTGCCCCACCCCCAATGAAGACAAACTCTGAGTTGAACGTTTTAATCACAGCAGCACATACAACAACAGTACGGCAGCTTTCAGCAGAAGTTCCCACTTCCAGCAGTCTTTGACGTAACATCTGGTGTTTCCATGGCAACAATAAACATGTCTTGTCTGTCATGGCGGCTGCCACGAACGCTAAAATTAAGTATTTGTCTGGTTTGATAACTGTTGGTAATATTAGAGCTAATGTAAGTACTCAGCCAAAAAATAAATAACACATTTTTAGTTTAGTTAATTTCTTATTTCATTAAGAGTTCAGTGTAAAATTCTACATATTACACCTTTATATTACATCTGTCACGATCGAAACTTTAAAGGGCAGTAGCCAAAGCCTGAAACAGCTTCTTCTTCTGTGTCATGGACCTCAATAGTTGTCAAAAGCTATTAAAAAACCATCAGCTAGCCACACAGTCGCACCCTGTGTTTATGCACTGTGTGTTTACTTCTGGTCGTTTCCGCATACACGATCCTGCTGTGTAAATACTCACTGGAGAACCAAATCATGGCTGAAAATAGTCTCCTAATAAAAAAGCACGTCTTACATCTGGTCGAGGAACATGTAGTACAAACAACAGCTGCCCAGCTCATTATGATAAGTTCCGTATCAAAAAAGGATACAGATTTCCATCTTTAGTAGGAACACTAACAACTAAAATAAACATCTGTTTTAAATCTGGAAAAGGTCATTATGGAGTTCTACAGTTACACTTTGTAGATATTGAGTGAGGACTTTAGCCTGAGTGATACTGTAGTTTTGATGGAGATCATTATATGAATATTCAGGGGTTTAAAAAAAAATAAAAATCAGATAGCCATAGGGAGGGAACCGTGCGCACCTGAGGATGTATAGGCTGTACACTGGGTACCCTGTTGGTCATTTAGGGACAGGGAAGTTTTAGTTTTTTACCTAATTTAATTTCCTTAGAGTGGACATTCTGCTGCACAGATTTTTTAGTTGTGACTGTGTTTCTACATTCCATCACATACTGGTATGTAGTGTCTTTGCAGTCATGACAGCTGATTCTTGAAATTGTTGTTACAGAACTGTTTATACCACGATTGATGCTTGTTTTGAGGGTAAATCTCAGACTAGTGTTACCCCCACACTCTTGATAGTTTTAGTGCTTTTTTCTCTAAAGGACATTAAGGTTTCCCTCATTTCCAATGCTTTCGAGATTACAGGCACATTAAATGAACTTGATGGACTTGAGCTTGTATAGTGCTTTTCTAGTCTTCCGACTACTCAAAGCGCTTTTACACTGCATGCCACACCTACCCATTCACACACTGATGGTAGAGGTCACTATGTAGTATCATCCATCAGAAGTAGTGGGAGCAATTTGGGGTTAAGTGTCTTGCCCAAGGACACGTTGCCCAGATGGGGATCGAACCCTCGACCTTTCGGTTAAGAGGCAATGACTCTAACAACTGAGCCACAGCCGCCCGTAAAGCGAAGTGCATGCAGAAAACCCAACATATAATCAACAATAGAAATCCATTTAAACAATTATAATTTGAAATGGTGTCTAGAAATCCTGATCCTTAACTCTGCAAGAGAGGGAATAACTTCAATCGTTAGTTATCTAGAGGGTGTTCCATGGGCTCAGGGCACCAGAGGAAGATGCAGTTTTACCAAGTTCAGTACACTTTAAGAAGCAGCAAACCAGTTGACTCATGTTGATCCCAAATTCCACTCCAACAGGGTTTTGATGTAGGGAGGTAGTTTACCAGTAAGTAAAGAACAAAAACCATGTGGGAAGGAACTCAGATCAAGTTAATTTTGTTCTTACTTGCAAGTTTTCTTTGTGTAATGTGCCTGATTCAATAGCATGCTGGTCTGTAGGAAATGTACCAATGGTGCTTGAGATGCCATTGTGGGGTGTGAGATTTGAGTCGCTGACAGCGGGCAGCATGCGTATGTGTGCAGATGTTTGTACATCACACTTGGGTGGGTGTAAAAAGCCGTCAGGGCATGTCCACACACATAACAAGATGTTGAGGGATGGAAAACTTCTGCAGTTATTTCCAAAGTTGTCGGCTGACAGAGTCCTGTCTCAACCTGTGCTCTGCAGTATTTAAAACATGCATCACTGCTGGAGTGGACAACACAACGGTAACACACATACACACATGCTCAGCGTCTTTTATATTACGACCATAAAAATGCTAAAACACGCAGGACATTCCTGAGGGTTCGCTCACTGTGGCCCGAGGCAAGGTGATCACACATGTACAGACACACACTTTAACAGATGAGCCATTTCAGTGTTCCTTCCTTCCTTTGGATCAGCACATCTCCTTCATTATCCCCACCCTCTGTTAGGGTGGGTTCATTTTGTTTGACCAATGGCTAAACCAGTCTCTAGTAAGCTTTCAGTGAGGAAAATGATAGTGATCGGACCGACGGCTAGCGGTCTCCTTGGTGTGTCAGGGCCTTTAAACGTACATACCATAGAAATACATGTTGGACTTTAAACACATTAACCACATGGCCTAAAGGCTCTAAAACATAGACTCCTAAACTTAAAGCTTACTGCTAAAGTGTTTGAAGGCCCCCAGCTCAAAATGTTTCTTAATGTTGTTCGATTGCTGTTTGGTCGCTTTTTTAAAGAATAAACTTTTTACCAAAAATTTAAATTAATTTTGATAAGTTGTGCAAAAATGTCATTTTGATCCATTTTAAAATGTTTAATTGGCCGTACAAACGTTGTGTTTTTTCCGCAGAGAGACTCCTGACATTGTATTGTTCCCCTCTTTCTTTTTTCCTCTAATTATGGCTTTGTCTATCCACTTGTTTCTCAACAATGTAGGTGTTATTTCAAAGTTGTTCCAAATATATGAGACCATGCAGCAAACATTTATTTTTGTATCTTGCATCTTGTTTACAAATACATTTTTACCCTACTAACCAAGTATTTCTCACAAGTGCAGAAATATAAAAAATCAGAATCATTCCAAACTTCTTGTGAAATTATCATAAATAAACCCTGATCTGATGAGAGCTAAAAATACAGCAGCTTCTGAGCTCAGGAGAGACAGGCAGGGACCCTTCAGGAGCAAATTGAATCTCCAAGTGTGCAAATTAGTGCCAATAAGTGGAGAACATTGATTATTACACCTTTTAACCAGAGGAGGGAAGTAATCACAGCTGATTGGTTCTTTTGAAACCCCTGCAAATTGTTGAACCTCGGTGACACATTTTTAGATTCAGTTCACACCGTATTACATATAATACTGATTCTTCTCATTTACTAGAAATGCTCAAAAAGGTTTAAATCATTAGTTTATGTTGAGGATATTTAACAACAGCACATTATGACAGAAGATATTTTGTAGCACTCTTTAGAGATCAACATATCTGGCAGCTAACAACCTCTTAGGGGGCAGATTGACATAATGACACATTGAGGGAAGATTCTAGAAGGGCACATGGGCGGTGCAGACGTCCACCAGGGCCAAAGGTTTTGATTTCTGTGACAAACATATTAAGTGCAACCACAACATTAGTCTGTTTCCAAAACTGTAGTAAGGTAGGTCAACACATCCTGGTTGTGTTTCAATTATGCATCATGATCTTAGCTTTGCATACTACACTATTAAAATGTTAAGATATTACACAACATATATTGGTGAAAGCAGAGAATAACTTTAATATTATGAACAGTATGTGATAATATCTAACTCATGCTTTGACTTCGATAACATTATAAACATGCAGCTTGGTACAAACAACATTTATTTAAAGAACTGTGCACAAGGCAGACATTTTTAATAGCTGTAAATATATTCTTATATTCTATACACATTTTATCCTGGCCTGTCTTACACCTTTTCACTAATTTTTAAGAAAATAGTGTCAATGCAATCATAGCAAAGAAAAACAACCCACACAATATTTTTATGCTGACTTTGCCTTTATCAGGTAGCAAAAGCTGTAGAGATTCAAAAAAGTGATAATCCAGGGAGCCCGTCTACTTTAAATGTCTAACGTCACGCTGTGTTTGAAGGTAATGACCTCACTTCACTGTTGTGTTTTGGTCTTCAAAGATGAGCTCGTCGTCAGCTCGGGGTTTGTTGTTTTCCACTTGCTCAGCAGTAATGCTCTCTCCACCTCCACCTGTCTCTCAGTGTAGTTTAAGGTGGAGCGATGTGCAGCGCGTTTCAGTGTGCAGCAATCTGTTTTGATAAAAACATACTGTGTACACCCACATTCAGTGTGTGCCTTGCTCTAAAGGTTTTTGTGTGTGACTGCAACAAAGCAAATCCTGCTACATCTCTTTTATGAATAATTACTATAATTTGTATTCATGATTGGATCCAGAAAAGAGTCTCTCTATTCCTCTTCTTTTTCAGTTTGTACATTTTCTGTATGACACCTCTGTTTTTCACTGCTTGTGTCTTTCTGATATTTCTCTCTTTTTTCCTCTGTCTCCACTTGTACTTATCTCGTGCTCTGTCTTTCATTCTGTGAACAGCATTTGTCTTTCTCTCCACTAAACTTTCTATATTTCTCTTTCTCTCTTATGTATCTGTCCATGTCTCTGTTTTTGCGTGCATGTTTGTTTTTTCTGTATTCTGTTTTCAATGCACGTGTCCATCATTCTGTCTGTAAGTCTCTTTCTCTTTCTCTCGGCTCCTGGTTTCGTCTGTTTCTCCTTTCTCTCCTGACCTTCTTTTCTCTCCCTTTCTCCTTTCCACCTCTCTGACTGTGATTTCCTCTCCATGTTTTTGATTCCTCTTCATGCTGTCACCGTCCTTCCTTTGCCTGCCTGCCTGCCTGCCTGTCTGTCTCTCAGGCGGTTGCGTCTTTGCTATCTTAATGTTTTTTGCTGTTTGGCTCGGGTTCAGAAAGTTCCCAGAGGCTAAGTGTTAGTGCAGCCAATGGCAAGACGGGCCGTAAAAAAAATGCTGAGCAATTAGACGTGATGTATGTCTCCCTACGTGACTGCTTTGGTAAAGAAGGAGCATCCTCCTGCAAGGACAAAGCCCACCACTGCGTGTGTGTGTGTGTGTGTGTGTGTGTGTGTGTGTGTGTGTGTGTGTGTGTGTGTGTGTGTGTGTGTGTGTGTGTGTGTGTGTGTGTGTGTGTGCATCAGTTGTAAAATAGCAATGAAATCTCAATGCCAAGTTGTCTTCTGTCCTTCACTGCGGTATTGGAAGAGCCCGTGCCATCGGGTATGTGTTTGTGTGTGTGTGGGTTGGCCTTGCCACCATGTTAACGCTTTGTGTCCTGGAATTTTCTCCCCCCCCCCACCTCCCCTCTTCGCTCTGCAGTTGCCATGGCAACGCACCAAGAGGCTCCATCATGTGTCTGCGCCTGTGACCGCAATTTTATAACAGCTCACAAGCACTGGCTTTGTGTGTTTATATTTCTCCTCGCCTTAATTTAGCTTTTGATCATGATGCTGGATTTGCTGCGATGTGACGCTGAATAAGAAAAAAAAGTGTTTGGCGAGTTCTCGCGGGCTCGGCCTCACTTGTCTCACAGAAAGAGACATCAAAGAAACAACGAGTCGTTTTGAGACGTTTTTTTGACGATTCGATCGAGTCGATGATTAGGAAATGTAAGATTGAATGAAGATGTCAGCATTTCTTCTTGCACTGATTCATTTGAGAGCTGCAGTATATTCTCACCTCGAGCTCTTCACACCGTGTTTTTCTGAAGATTAAATTCATATATTGCAGGCTTGTTGTGGCAGGAGAACTCGTCGGGTGGGAAAATAAAGAAATGGGAAATGTCCCTGAAAGTAGCTCTGTTCTCCAATCATAAGAGACCTGGATGGATGGCATTGATATATTACTGAAGGGTTTGCATACATTATTATATGCACTGTTATCTAAAGTAAGGGTGTACAATATACAAAAGGTCAATGAAATATTTGCCCATATAAAGTCTTTATAGCTACATCGGTATCAAGCACTGTGCCACTCAAGGTGATAAGCAATTCCCTGCCATCCCTGTCCCCCTCTGTTGTGCTTAAATAGTCAGCAAAATTACATCATGCAGGGGTCAACATATGGGCATGTTTCAGCTCCATATACATATAATGCCTTTAAGAAATGTGAGGTAACAGGTATGCATAATACCTTTAAAAACCTGGTTCAAAACGTATGTACAGCTGGGTCAATACAGCATGTTCAGCTTTCTTCTCCAACAACCACATTTCAGCCCCCTCAAAATAAACAATACGAGAGCAAATCTCACCCATACAACACCTTCTTGTCTGGGAATGCACACACTAATACACACATGAAGTTTGTGCATTCCCATAATATTCTAAACTTATATGACTATAGACAAACAAAAGCTTATAGCCTACCTTTCTGGGGGGTAGATGGCAAGCTTTCATCTCAGCAAAGGCCTTGCCAGTCCATGAAGTCTCATTGTTTGATTTGGTGAGGTTTGTGCCGTTGTCATCTTGGTCGGGGGTGAGGCTTTTTTATCCAACACTCTTGAGATTAATGTATCTTAAAACCGATTCTCTCTGTTTTTCTGAGATCTTTCTCCTTCCAAATTCTTCAGATTTATACTCATATACAGAACAATGTGGTTGTTTAAACATGCAGCGTTATTTGCATATCCTCAAATGGCATGTGTTTACTCTTGGTGCCAAACTAAGCTGGTGTCATTAGGGCAGGCTGCCACTGGCTCATAAGAGACGGGGGGCGTGAGGTGGGCGTAGGATGTGGCTGCAGGAGCAGATTGATTGAATTATTTCGAAGCAATTAATTTTGCTTACAGAAAGCCTACCATAACGTGCAGGCAGAACTGCAGTTGGTTACTTTGCAATTTCTTTCATGCAAAGCTCGTCTATAATGTCCAACCTTACAGTGCCAGTCAAGACAATTGTCTAGTTCACCTATATGGACGTACCGGCACTGGGTGGTAAGTTGGTTAAGGCTTGTTGTTGTTTTCAGTTAAAAGCTTTATGCTGCAAACAAAATCCATTGTGCATTATGCATACTCTGATGCAGGGATTTTATGAGCCCTCCAAACTATTGTGTACAGCTGTCAAGTGTCTAGGAAAGAGGGGTGTGTTTAAAATTCGGTACATTGTATCATATTATATAATGATATGATCTGACCACATCATTGTTTTTTAATCTTTGGCCTGGTTTGCCAGGATCTTACATGTTTTTACTTTATCCTGCAGAAGTCAATTGATGTTAAATGACAAAAAAAGAATGATTTCAGTTTGATTCCCCAGAAATCCCTTTGTCAAAAACACCATTTTAAGCTTTTTAAAAAATACAAGTATTTGTGCTTAAGATCAAAGGGCTATTCTGAGTGCAATAAAGGGCACATATTCAGCCCGGAGGCTTTGGATTGAATAGTTTGGTTGTTGTTGTTTGGTTGGTATTGGTTTATAACAGAAACATTACAAACGTTCCCAAACTCTCCCCAAATAGGCCATTCGTGCCTTAGCAGCCTCCTAAAGCAAAACACTGAATTTCCTGCCTGATCAATCATTGTTAGTCGTCCTGGATGAGAGTGCCAGCTAAATGCTGTAAAAGTACTGAGGCCTGGAGAAAGAGGCAGACTGAGCTCTGCAGCCTCTTTTATGTTTCCCCTCTCATGGGCTCAGTTCCATTTTAGACGACAGGGCAAGTGGAGCAAGGCAGTCGTAGACCATAGAAATGAACACTGGAAAGCGAACTTTTTCTTGTATGTTATTATTTTCTGTTATTACATTTCCAGAGTTGCAAATATCGAGTTATTTTTGGACTGCTTCCATGTTCCTGTCCGTTCCTGTCTGAGGTGTTGTGTGGGTGTTGATTGGTTCAACCTGAATGTCTGAGCTCGAGGCAAAGTCAGACCGTCAAACAATTGCAGTTATGTTCACTCCACATGATCACATCACAAAGAAAATCATAGAGAGACATCTGGCTTACAATCCTGCTCTAAAGGAAACAAATAAAACCACATTAAATCTGTCTCACTGTTAGACATTAAGTTCTTCATATGAACATGATTTACTTTGTATACAATACAATATTTCACTGTTAGAAAATGAATTGATTAAGGGCGGCACAGCGAGGTGGTTCCTGGTTCGAATCCCCGTCGGACCTTTCTGTGTGGAGATTGCATGTTGGTTCTTTCCGGGTACTCCGGCTTCCCCTCACAGTCCAGAACCATGCTTGATAGGTCAATTAGTGACTCTGAATTGCCCGTAGGTGTGAATGTGAGTGTGGCTATATGTCAGCACTGAGGAACTGACCGACCTGACTGGCGAACAGTCCAGGGTGTAACCCCGCCTCTCGCCCAATGACAGCTGGGATTGGCCCCAGCAACCCTGAACGGGAAAAGTGGTATAGATAATGGATGGATGGAAAATGAATTGATCTTGAGAATTGACTTTGCTTATTATAACACTTAATACAATCTGCATCAGCTGCGTCTAGTAGTTGTACAGTTTTCTGTTTTCCCTCTTAAATTTTACTCTAAATAAAAACTTCAGTTTATAAATGGTGCAGAATGAACAGGCATTTGTTTTTGTATGCACTGTACTGTACACTCATAAATGAATGATTGTATTGTGTCAATAACATCAAAGAGGTTTGTCTTAAACAAAGAACAAATCTCTGCATCGACTTAAAACTAGTAATTGAAATAATGTAATTAGGTTAGCATCTTCTGCTGATCGGCTTCCGCTTGCTGATATTGCTTGAATAAATACCAGTTAGCTTTGTTTTATTGGGCTGCAAAAAAACCTGTCGTTCATTTTTTGAGTGTTGCCCAGAACTTGACTGTATCATGTTGTTGTGCAGAAGGTTTGTGAGCATGTTATTGCAGTGCAATCCAAAGAAGTCCCTGGTGTTGTGATGTCCTCGTTCTTCTTTGGTTTTCTGTTGATTAAATATGAGTCCCTATGGTCCCCACCTCATTCTGTATTTGTTAAGCAACACTGTGACGGCTGATTTTGTGCCAACTCTTTCATTTATTTTGAAAACAGATAAAAAAGCACATCACTCCATTTCCTTTTTTTTCCCCCTTCTACTGTAAAGCCCTGTCTGACACTATGTAAAAGTGTCCCTGAACTTTGAACTGGTTGAATCACTGTTGAATGGAAGCAGTCAGCTAGAAGTTGGTATTGGAAGTTAGTCATCTGCACTTAAAGTTCACTCTACAGTCACTGTGAGTCACAGCTAGAAATACCTGAAACATGTCAAAGTGAAAACTGAACTATCCTCGGAGGTGGATTTCCTGTCAGAAGTTCAAAAGTTATCTGCTTGGTTACTTAACTTTTATCCATCTGTTGTCGTCTTTTCAGGCCTGAGACCCAGCAGAAAGCCCCGTTGAGTGCCCCTCCTCCCCCGCCACCCCCTCCGCCTCCCCCTGAGCCGGCAGGGCCCCCGGAGCCGGAGGAGGAGATCCTGGGCTCCGACGATGAGGAGCAGGAGGACCCCGCAGACTACTGCAAAGGTCAGAACCACACACACACACACACACACACACACACACACACACACACACACACACACACACACACACACACACACACACACACACACACACACACGCACACACACTGAAGCCTGCTCCTTTCTGTGATTCTTTCCCTCCTCTCTCTCTCTCTCTCTCTCTCTCTCTCTGTCTCCCCTCCTGATGGGATTTGCAGCAGCTTTGTCAAAGCCATCATGGTAGTTGTGACACGAGCGTTTCAAGGTTGTTGTGTTGCTGAACAGAAAGAAGCAGCAGTCTAGTTTTCTGCAGTGACTCTGCACAGGAAAGACTGTCCTTCCACTCTGAGGTTTATGTTTGTTACTCCTGTAAACACTGTAGAATATCTGCTGGTTAAAGTAGCACAGCATGTTTCCAAAATGATTTTCTTGGTTTCAGTTTTAACACACTAAAATGTATTTGAATTATACACAATAATACATCATGACAAGTCTTTTTCAGTTGATTTCTTCTCCTTTTATGAAAAATCTCACAAAGTACTGTGAGATTTTTTTTTTAAAGAGCAACAAAGACAAACTGTTTGATGCCATTTCAAATGAGACAAAAAGACTGAACGAAACAAGAGAACATCACATCGTTGTGTTCTGGCTTCTTTTTCGTTCTGATTCTTCTCGCAAAGCACATTTGAGCACCCTTCTTCTTTCTGTACATTTTAAAGACTTTACAAAAACCTCTAATGCACCGTGTAAGGAAGCACATATCTGATCATAATTCACAGCATTTAATCACAGTGTTAGTATATCCATCCCCACATAAAACTTGTTTTGTGTGCCATTTTACAGACTTTAAAATCACACATTTACTCAGTGAAATATACCTACAACTGATAAAACCCTGGCAGGCTTGACTTCTGCCTCTGCCAGCTGGTAGAGACTTTATTACAAGAACAAAGAGGGTTGTAATGTCTCATGTAGGTAAATATATTCAGCTGAACAATCATTGATATTTTTCTTCTGTAACCACAAAACAAGCACTTACGTAAGCAAATCCTAAAATTACATGCACATAATAAAACAGTTATTTTTTCTCTGAATCCTTCGATGTCTTCACCTGATGTGAACTTTGTAGTCCTCTATCAAGAAGGCAGAATTTTTTTGGGCGATATTGGACCAAATTGAATAATGCAAAACGGTGTTAAAATGCATGTGCGTTACATATTTTTATTAAACAAAGTTCATATGTATGTGTGCAGTTACAAACACTATTTTCATCAGAACAGTATCTGACGATTAATTTCATGATGGATTCATCTCTTGATTATTTTTTAATTATCATTTTTGGTCTGCATGTTGAAAAAGAGAGAAACATTCAAATCCTAATATCTCATTTTTTAAGGTGAAGTTATCAAATTTATTTCATCAACACAGGTGAGAGCTGTCACCAAAGATGCCAAACATTTTTAATATCAAGGTTTTCTGTCTGACCATCAAATGATCACTAACACAATATCTGAGGAGCGCCCTGAGGGAATTTCTTTGGCACAAATGTATACACACACTGAAGGATGACCTCTTTGGATCTGGAAGTCAAGGTCAAAATCAAGGTTACTGTAACTTCAAAAACACGAACAAGCTCCAGAAATCATACGCTGGTAATTACAAAATATAAATCAAAATCTGCTTTAAGACTGACTATATTTTCCTCTTTTTCATGTGAATGTATATCTCTCCCAGTACTGAACTCCTCCTCTGTAGTATAGTCTCTTAGGGAAGTCAGCATATTTCATGTCAGGCGTAACAAACTGGAATCAAACATGTTATGATAGTGACAATGTCCTTTTATCCCTAACTATAAACTGTATCAAAAGTGGATCTGGGAGCTGTTTTCAGAAGGTGGCCTGGAAAAAAAAAGTGGCAAAAAGTATATCAACCGCTTTTAAACATGTTTGTTTTGTTCCATGTCTTTGTTCTGTCACATGTTTAGTACCTTCTGAGATCCAGACTGAACCTTTTTTTTTCATAAAATAAATCTGATTGGTTGAAAAACATCAGACATTTGGGTTGAGATTATTCATGAAGGAGTTGGTGGTGAGTCCTGAGACTAGACCAGAGACTAGACCAGTTGAGAACCACTGATCTAAACTATATATATATAGAATACCTGTCAGAGAATAATTTTAATTGCCTCTTGACTGGGAAGTAATTATATGAAGTTAAGCTATTGTTGATATTTTAAATACCATCTGAGATGTAAGCCATGTTTTAAACCTGTGCTTTAACTTACTCTGTAGCCGACATATAGACTAAGTCTAATTGCAATGCAGCTAAAACAAACAAGAATAAGCTAAATGTCCTCAGTAGTTTTGGTGCAAGGCTACAAAGTGGACCACTCACACATGTTGGTCTCTATGTCTCCATGCAATCAGTACATCAATAAGAATCTTTGATTATTTTAAGTCACAATTTAGATCTCAATGTACACCACAGCCAAGAGTGTGTGCTGTATGTGAAAAAATCAATAAATGTTCACATTTTGGAAACAGGAACATGCTAACATTTAGCATTTTCACTTGAAAAATTAGCTTATTTATTTATTAATGATCAACAACTAACCATTTCAGTCCTTACATTTGCTTTAACTGCACCCAGAAGTTTAATAAAGTTTTTAATTTGGTTAATTTATAGATGCTATGTGCTTGTTGGAGTATTTGTGCTTTTCTTTTCTCCTGCGTCTACTTATTAGTTCATCTCTAACACTCACTTGTCTTGTTCTCTGACAGCTCATCATCCCCCCCCCCCCCCCCCCCCCCTCCCCCATCCTCTTCCTCACTAATGGATTTCATGTCATTGCCTGGTTATCACTAACAGTCCCCTGTAACCTTCATCTTCTCTCTCTCCTCTTTATCTCTCTCAGGAGGGTACCATCCGGTGAAGATCGGGGATTTGTTCAACGGGCGGTACCATGTGATCAGGAAGCTGGGGTGGGGCCACTTCTCCACCGTATGGCTGTGCTGGGACATACAGTGAGTCACACACACACACACCTGCACACACACACACACACACACACATGCACAAACAGCACAGGATTCTCAGTTGATCTGATGCCTAAAGAGACACAGACATACTCACCACAAACACATCATGACCTAGAAGAAGCCCTCAGCACTCCTCAGCAACCTGTCAGACACAAGCACATCTCTCACACACACACACGTGTGCACACACACATCCGCATTCAAGCACACGCTCTCCTTCAGCTAACCTTGCTCCTCACACTACCATACCGTACACACATCATGCAAACCACACAAACACCACCTCACATGCACCTGTTGACACTATCTTGCACGTCATCCCAACGACAAACGTTGAAACCAACACCACACTGCTTCAGAACGAAAGCTATCCATTTGAACTATTATGTTTTTTGTTTTTTTTTCGTTCACATGGCACCTAGGATGGACAGGTCACAGTATCGTCCACCCAGTGTCACCTTTCAGTGAATCACACACGTTTACCTGTGTCACTGGTGTTAATTACACTAATGGTGTTCATATGGATCATGAGATGGAGTAGAATTACTGTACGCACACTGTGCAGTCAGACACATCCCTTTAAATATGCAAGAATGTAAATTAACATTTGTTAGATTCTGAGTTTTAGTCAACCTGCTGACATGTTCTTTAACACACCTGAATATATGTGAGAGCCATTTTTATGTTTCTAACTACTACCATCACTTTCTCTTTTCTTATCTTGTCTTGTCTTTTTATCTTTTCTTCTCTTCTCCTTTCTTCTCTTCTCTTCTCGTCTCTTATCTTGTCTTTTTCTCTTCTCCTTTCTTCTCTTCTCTCCTCTTGTCTTTTTCTCTTCTCCTTTTTTCTCTTCTCCTTTCTTCTCTTCTCTTCTCTTCTCTTTTTATCTTTTCTTTTCTTCTCTTCTCTTCTTTTTTTATCTTTTCTTCTCTTCTCTTCTCTTCTCTTTTTATCTTTTCTTTTCTTCTCTTCTCTTCTTTTTTTATCTTTTCTTCTCTTCTCTTCTTTTTTATCTTTTCTTCTCTTCTCTTCTCTTGTCTTTTTCTCTTCTCTTCTCTTCTCTTGTCTTTTTCTCTTCTCTTCTCTTCTCTTCTCTTGTCTTTTTCTCTTCTCTTGTCTTTTTCTCTTCTCTTCTCTTCTCTTTTCTTGTCTTTTTCTCTTCTCTTCTCTTCTCTTCTCTTGTCTTTTTCTCTTCTCTTCTCTTCTCTTCTCTTGTCTTTTTATCTTCTCTTCTCTTCTCTCTTCTCTTCTCTTCTCTTTAGCAGAAAGTACATAACTTAAATGTTCACAGATTTTTGCTGGGACCTCTGTGGTTCTCTCATTATTTATCTGAATAAAGTCAGTTTAAGTCACTAAATAAACTCAAAGAAATAATCTAAAATAAAACAATTAGTATCATCATCAATGTTTTAAGGCTAGAACTCGATTGTTTTTGGCATTTTTGTTGATTGATTTAAACAACTAGTTATTATATATTTTTGCCAACTGGGCCGCTTAATTACAGTTGAACACAACGTCATAAAGAAAGAAACTCTAAAGCATTAGCCGCTCTCAAAAGCATAACCGGAGATGCGCCCACATGATGTAGAGGTGTCATACAGGTGTGAGTGATTTGCATTCAAAATAAAGTCAGCGATATGATTTAGTGTTTTCTGCAATCGGTTACATTCACTAGGTCATTGAACACTGCTGACTCACTGCTGACTCAAAACAACAGTTTAAAAATGCACTAAGCTAAAAATAAGGATGGTGTTTGAATGTCATCACTTTGCAGTTCTGTAAATATTGAGGCCAAGCACGCTGGGTTTATTATGCATCATTGTCTTCTCTCACTTTAATCAGATAGTGAAAAAGATACAAGACACAGAGATTAAATGAAGCTGCTCCTAGACAGGAGTCTATCTCTGAGTATTTTTGATGTGGGTGGAATATACTTACAGTATTAAAAAATCGTATCTAACTAGAGTCTGCAGACTGAATGCCGTTCATTTTGGGTTCATATGGTGGAAGGTTTCAGAAGCACTACTTCTGAGGAGTTAATTGGGAATTAAATGTTTCGGGTTTTTTTGTAGTCTTGATTAAAATATGTTCCTTAACACACAACTTCTTTGAGAACAATCAGATGTGTAGTCAAAGGATGGATGTGTTAAGGTCAAAAACAGAGGGTTCAGGATTGATTCCTTTGTTTTGAATATAAGGAAATTTCACTTTAGAGCTGGCTCTTTAGCTCTTTAGCTTTTTTTGTTTTTTATCTAAAATCTGGAGTCTGCCCAGTCTCGGACCGAAACGAGACCGAGTCAAAATTATATTTATTCTGAGAAGAGACCAAGACCTTCAAAGGCCGATTTCGAGTACTATAATACAAGTATTTTATGTTTAGTTTCGACAGATTAAAAGCAGACAAATGTAGCATTGGTAGTATATTTCATGATCATTTTCTGTTGTGTGTTTCTGTGCATTTGGTGATCAATAAATGACTCATCAATAGCTTGTAAGGAAACAGCCCTGCGAGACCCTGCCAGTTAAATCATTTGATGCATACAAGTATGCTGGTCTTGAGAAATATTGTGTTGGCTGTTGAGATTTTCACTGACTTCTTCCTTTAGTGGTAATGTAATAACAAAATGTTATGTTATAAAATGCCACAAAGCCAAATTACACATTTCCAGAGGCAGTGTGGGCAGTGTGAACCACAGCCAAGCACATGTGTAATTAAAGCAGCTGCTGGAGGACATTTTCTATCAAATCTAGAACAAGGACAAATAATCTGTCATTATTGGCTTTTATAATCCCATTCCTGTGTGAGTCAGTATGAAGTTAAATAACTGTATGTGTGTTTTACAGAGTAAAGAACTTTGTGGCCATGAAGGTGGTGAAGAGCGCCCAGCATTACACAGAGACGGCCCTGGATGAGATCAAGCTGCTGCGATGTGTGAGAATCCGATCAGTCTGACATTTAAGTGTTCATCTCTGTCTTTCACTCTCCATTCTTACTTTAATGGACTCATTTTAATGTCTATCCTTCCTTTCTGACTTATTTTTTCTTCCCTCTTTTATTCATTCACCATCCTTTTTTCATCTTCCCAATATCCCATCTCTTCTTTTTTCCTCATTCTTTTCTCCACCCATGCTTCCCCTCTTCACACCTTGCAGTCCCTCCACTCTGAATCTCTGTTGGCCAAAACACTAAAGATACACCGGCCATTTATCTTGCATGCTGAATGAATTTTTCAGCATCTTCTTTCCCTGACATCCATCTAACTCAGCCCCTTTATTTTCTCACCTCTCTCTTTTTCCTCATCCCCTCATCTCTCATCTCTTACTCTACCTTTTGAATTCTCCTTCAGCCACCTATTTCCATCTATCTTTCTTTTCCTTCTCTGTTTTCCTCCCTCTTATCTTTAATACTTCCTTGTTTCCTTTTCTTATTGTTGTCTCTCCTTCGTCCTCTGCTCCTCCTACCTGCCATGTTTGCTTCATCGCGTTGTCCTCTTGTCCTCCAGGTCAGAGAGAGCGACCCAAACGACCCCAACAAAGACATGGTGGTCCAGCTGATAGATGACTTTAAGATCTCTGGAGTCAACGGCATACGTATCCTGATCAGAATAGTGTGTGTCTTTTTATTTGTGTGTGTGTGTGTGTGTGTGACGGATAAATAATGTGAGTCCTTGACTCGCTGTCCCAGATGTGTGTATGGTGTTTGAGGTACTCGGTCACCACCTGCTGAAGTGGATTATTAAATCCAACTACCAAGGTCTGCCGCTGCCGTGTGTCAAGAGCATCATTAGACAGGTAAGCACACACACACACACATACTAACACACATATACACACACACACACACACACACACACACACACACACACAGAGTTATTGCTGCCTCTATTTCCACTAAATGTGGATAAATTGTCAGAATTTGAATAATGGCAGGTATTTCCTTAAGGGTTGCAGTGCATGACATATTTAAGGAAAAATTGGTCCTGAATAGAGGTTTATTCTAATGTGATGTCACAGTCTTCTCATTCTGTGAAGCACTGATGCTTTACTGCTTAACCAGCCAATTAGGCAAAAAGTAGGTCTGTGTACCATAAATCCTGCATGAGCGCTGTAGTCCTGAGATTATTTGGTTGACCTTGGGGGAAGGAGGTGAAAGAAAAATAGTTAAATATGATTAAAACAGCAAAAGAATCAGACAGCAAGATTCACACCCATCCCTTACCTTCTTAACAGTGAACGGTACTGTTCACTTCACACTTCAGAGTTACTGTCCGTTACAGATTTAGGACCGTTGGGCTCTTTCCCCTCAGCCACCTGATGAGCATGTGAAGTCTTTGAGCCGCTGTGAGCTTCTCTTAAGCTCAGCTGAAGATGAGTACATATTAAATCAGACTGTTCCCCCCTCTTCAATCTCAAAGTCGACAGACACAAACAAATGAGAGAACCAGAAAAAAAGCCTCTCTGCTCTGCCCTCAGAGTTAGACAAGCACCAGAAGAGCGGCTAATGAGAAAGAGGAATGAAAAGAGGGCGAGAAGGAGAACTAAACAGGGGTGGGAGAGGCTTTCTTTTAGTTGTTTTTTTTTTTGTGTAAACTTGTTTCTTAGTTGTATAATGTGTGTCTGTTTATCTGAATGTGTGTTGCAGGTCTTGCAGGGTCTGGACTACCTCCACACTAAATGTAAAATCATCCACACAGACATCAAGCCAGAGAACATCCTGATGTGTGTAGATGACACCTTCGTTAGACGCATGGCCATGGAGGCTACCGAATGGCAGAAAGCTGGAGCTCCCCCTCCCTCTGGATCAGCAGGTAAACACAAAAACACTCATGTGATGAGTATCTCAAGTGACATAGTTTAACATTTGAGAAAGTTTTCTTCGTCTCTGAGAGTTGGATGGGAGAATTGACATTTTCCAACTAGAAACAGAAATCCCAGTATCCTTTCAAAATAAGAGTTTCATATTCTCAGCGGCCTTCTCAGCAATCTGACTGTTGTTATAAAACACCTTAAAAGCTTCACCGACAGATTTATGATCAAGAAAGTTTTAACCATACAAAAAGCATTTGACATGCACATCTTTCTTTGTTCCTTTGCAATATGAACTGTAAAGTTAGCCTTTACTTGAGACCCCCCAGAACACAAAAAAAAGTCATATTCAAAACCTTTATTAACCTCCAAATGTTTTTGTAAGGTTAATCAAACAAGATGAATCATGTTACGTAAGTCTTGTGCTTTAGAGGTGCTGTTAGACAGATTTTTTACTTTTATGCAAGGCCAGCAGTTTCCCCTTTTTGTTAGTCTGCAGTATGTGCTGAGCGAGAGCTGCTGGCTGAGGCTTCGTATTTAGCATTTGCACATGAGAGAGGTCTTCATCATTTAATCAGAAAGCTTATATTAGTATTCCGAGAAAACATCAACATCTGTAACGAACTGGCTGAAAGTAAGTGACAACGAAGAGGTATCACACATGAAACAAGGTTTAGAGGAAGTTCATTTATTATAAACCGAAGTTTAAACAATCATAATTATGAGTGAGTCTGATCAATCAGTCATGAATGAAATGTATGGATGAGTGTAGTGTTGGGAAGTGCAAAAAAAAAAAAAACAGCTGATTGAGCCATGAGGGAAAGAGGAGAGAGAGAGAAAAGAGTGTAAGCCACTTAAATGAGCTGAGGCCTGATTAACTCAGGTGTACACAAAGTTAACTGATGTTCTTCCCGACTCTGCCTGTTTGCTGCTGAGCCAGGAAGTTAAACCAACAAATACAGGCAGAGAGGGCAGGACGTCCCAGTTAGACCTTACTTGGGACCCTTGGAACACAGGGATTACCCCTATGAGCAGAAATAATCAAGTCTGGCTAAAGTTAAGTTAATTCTTGTGCTTTAAAGGTGCAGTTAGACAGATTTGTTACTTTCATGCAAGGCCAGCAGTTTCCCCTTTTTTTCCAGTGTGCTGGTTGAAGCTTCATATTTAGCCTTTACACGAGAGTGGTCTTAATCACTTAATCTGAAAGCCAATTTTAGTATTCCAGGGAACATCAATACTTGTTCCTTACTGAAAACTTTACTTCCATATGAGCATTCATTTAATAGAGCACAAGAAAGGAAACTAGCCAAAAGGTTTCCCTGATGAATGTCACAGCCCCTAGTAGCTTAACAGCTCATATTGTTAATTTGATTTGTAACTAAAAATCAAATGAATAAACCCTCATGACTACTAAAGCACTCCTCTTTCCTCTCTAAATGGTTGGGTTGCTCTGTACATGAAAGGAGTCACAGGGAAGCCTCCTGTGCCTCCTCACTTTCTTCACATGAGACATTTTTTATTTTTTTTTGCTTTTTTTTTCATCTCCTGTCAACAAGTTCCTCCACTGGAAAAAAAAAAATCAAGGTCTTGAAAAAAAAAAAAATCACCGTCTTGACAAACTCGACATGAACCCTGTCCTCCCGGTGAACCGCACAATGAGCTGTCAATTGCTTGCATCAGCTGAAGAAATGGTTATGAGCCATGGGGGAAACCAATTATACTGCTTACATTTCTACGCAATTAAAGCCGGGCACAAACCCATCAGCTGTCGAAACAGGAGGGCTGACTGTTGACCAAATCTGACTTTGATCAAAGAGGCAAAGTAAATAAAACATTTTAATGTCATTAACATAACAGGAGAAGCTCTTATCATCCAAAAAAAAAGTGAACATTTCCTGCTTGATTCTGCAACATGAAGCTACATGAGACAAAAAGGACATACTCTTGATTGTTTGTGTTTTTATTACGTTTATATTTTGGTTAAAAGAATGTTTCCTGATGAGTGAATGTAGCTCCTGATCGATTTTTCTGGAAACTCTCAGCTAATGACACAAAAATAACTGAACATGTGTGTCTGTCTCTCCGGCCCTGCACATATTTGGAGACTATTTTTCTTCAAAATACAAAAGATGGATCATTTCCTGTTTAAAAAAACATTTGGAAATGTATCAGGCCTTAATATGAGGCATGTTTTTGTTCATAATGTTTAATAAAAATTATATTCATTATTTTATTTCTATTGGTTAGTAACACTCTACTCTCGTTCTTTTAACCTGAAACCTTCAAAGACCAACGTATGCCACTCAAAGTTCTTGTTTGATGGGCTTGAACTGATATTCTACTCATTGACTACATTATAGAAAGAGTTTCTATCCTCTTTCTCCAACCAGTCTTTGGATTTCTTTTTTGTGCAACAACTCCCCTCGTTTTCAGCAACATGTCAGAGTGAGATTTGTTCTTGATGGAGGAAGCTTTTTCATATTGTTGTCTGACCCTTTGAATGACAAATGACATTCTGTAAGTATCACATAAATAAAGAGATCGATTCAGAACCCTCCCTCTTTCAGATGAGTAAATAATGGAGACACGGATTGAACTTAGCTTGTTGGCGAAAAAAGATGTCTGTGACACTTTCAAGCGTCTGATTGTTGTTGTTTTCTCTCTGTCTGTCAGTTAGCACAGCCCCCCAGCTCAAACCGGTGAGTACAACAGATGTGAGTATGAAATGAGAGCCGTGCACACACACACAAACATAAACACACATAGACACAACATTCAGCATGTCATATTGTTCAGTGATGATAGCTCGAGTTGCAGGGAGGGTGCTCAATGCATTGGATGTTTTATTATCAGTTTTCAAATAAGTATGTTTTTATGAGCAGGTTTTTAAACTGCTTTAAAGCTCACACTTCTCTAAATTAGAAAATGAGTTTAACAACAAAATAATAGAGATTTTAATACATAATGTCCCAGATATGGTATCTTTGAATTAGAAACTAGTTCCTTTGAAAGTCCCTTTCTAAAATATATTTGATGAAGATATACTATATTACCTTGACCCAAACACCAAATTTTTATAAGCCAGGAAAAATATCTCTATTTTCAACCCAGTAACGACATTTTTTGTGTAGTGGTTTATTTGTCCTTTTAGACGTGTTTTTTTCACATGTAATATTTTGTATCAAGTACACATTTTTGCGAAAACATTTTTTCAGAATCCCTGAAAAAAGACATCCCCACTTATTATGTTTACCTTTGTACTGTATAACTTAAAACCTCAGTTCCTCTGCATCATCAGTACTGTGCAATGTTTTGATTGACAGTCGTCTGGCAGCGAGAGCAAACAGCCACAAATCCAACCCGAGGTTTATTCAAATGCTGCTAAAGCTTTTTAGTACATGGACTTAATAGGCATCTCCTTTTTCTTAATGTGTTCCACGTTACAACCAGCAGTTAGACCATAAACAATAAAAAAATAAATGCTAAAAGTCTCTGAAATTACCAAAACTGATCTTACTTTGGAGGAAATGTGTGCAGTAGTATAAAGGACAGTGAGAATAAGATGAGTGTTGTATAGACTTTAAGGAATTTTCATCTTTTTCTATACTACAAATAAAATTATATTTCTTTGATGAGCTGAAAATATCAAACCAAAAACAATACTTATAAATTATTATCCGACATTCACATTAGAAACACAACATTAAGCGTCCTATTCCTTTGTGTGTTTGCCTCCTTGTGACCTTCTCGCCTCCTCTCCCGTCCTGTTTTTTTTTCCCCGCCTAGGTGGGAAAGATCTCCAAGAACAAGAAGAAGAAGCTGAAGAAGAAGCAGAAGCGTCAGGCCGAGCTGCTGGAGAGGCGTATGCTGGAGATCGAAGCCCTGGAGAGAGAGGCAGAGAAGAAGGACGAACGAGCCAAAGACGGGGGAGAGAAAGGGGACCATGAACACAACCCGCCTTCGCCCCACAAGAAGACACCGCCGCCAATAGGACCCAGCATGGCCCTGGGAGAGAGCGATGATGATGATGAGGAGGAGGAGGACGATGAGGAGGAGGAGGAAGGGGAGAAGGAGAGGCCCATCAGGTTGACAAATCATACATGTGAGTAACTCGACCCTTGGAGTTTACTTTGGTGAAGTGCAGAATAAAGTTACTCTTTGATATCAGATTTCATGAATAGATTCTACTCACCCTTACTATTAAAAAATGATACAAATACTTTAATAATTACTGTAGATGTCTTTTAGGGACACCCTGGTGGTCTATGCTTTAAGTTTTCCTGTGGCTTTTTCTTGTAAACAAACAATAGTTATTGGGTATTAATACCTCGTTATATCTATTGACAGATATCTGCAGATAAATTAAGAATCTGTAAAAGAGGGAAAATATTTTAGTGGAATTATTCTGGTTTCTGTGTGTTGATACGTCTGTTGGTTAAATCTGGTCGTTTCTGTTTCCTCGTCTTTTTTGGCACATTTCTGCGTGTCTTGGAAAAATGACTGCCTCCTGTACATTATTAATTTTCAGGAATGTGTACCAATATTTACACCCCTGCATGTTCATCCTCATGTGTGTTCATCTGCTCCACACGGTGATACTGTAGGCCACAAACTCTGCAGGGGAATCTTTAATATTCATGCAGTACAACTGTCACATCGCTGGTTTTGATACAGCTTTGAATCTCTGTTGCATCTCAAACCTTTACCACGTTTCCAATTCCTGTTGGTATCGATGATACAGTCTTTAGATAAAAGAAAGATACTTAATAAATCAGTAGCAATACTCTTGACCTCTTTTTATAAAAAATACAAATACTGAAACTTGTCCCCTCATAGCTGTTTTTTCATATAAGTTTTTCTGTATAATAAGGTTTACTTTCTTCATTAACATAACAGATATTTAACTAAATTATAAAATCAATAAAAGGCATTAAAGGCTCTATTATAACCCCAATTTGAAAATGTCTTGTTTTTTTTAGTTGATGTCTTAATTCTAAACTCTTCATTTCATAATTTGATCTGGCTGATGTTGCAAAATTGAACATTTCAGGAACTGGAATTTGAAGTATAGTAACAGTATTTGTATGCTCTTTTTAACTGCACAAAATGTTTTAACGTGTACTCAATGACTTCAGTGAAGTTAACATATTTAAATATTCATATTAGATTATTTTTTATATATCATGTTTCCTGCCACTCCAGTGTGCGTTTACATATTTCATAACCATGAAATATGTTTATTGTCAGAGGGAATATAGTTTATAGAATATAGTTTTGTCAAAAACAAGTCATTTTAATTTTTATTGAATGCTCTCTGGCCCATATAGTTGGGGGAATGTCCGTTTAGGAGGAAGTCCTCTTACAAGGCTTTTTAATCTCTGACATCTGTTTGACTGCTGCTTCACTGCAGTGATTTTTGTACTGTACTTCGTCACAGCCTGGTTCAGACCTCTGAATCATCCCTTCATGTCTGATTTGTAAGACACAGCTGCACTGCACTTATTTGCTATTGTGCTTTAATGTGAGACGACACCGAAATTCAGTTGACTTTTCAAAATAGCCTCGCAGAAATAAAATAATTAAATGTTCTGTTTAAGGTTTGTGCAATTTGTTTCAATTGGTGATTATTAAAAAGATTGTATTTTAGAAGTCCTATATTTGACTCTTGTGTCCTTTAACATGAAAATGATCCTTTACATCTATAGTCAATCCTTTACAAGGCTTCCTTTCTCTAAGTTGAATACATTGTGAAGGCCAGGTGATCTTAGGTCATCGTCTACTGTACACCCGGTCATTGAAAACTAGAGGGTGATTTTCTGAGCCTATATCAGACCTGCAGAATGAGTGAGTGTGTGAATGTGTGTATTCAGGTTTGTGCAGTCTGCCTCTGAATGAATAGGAGGTGGACTGGCTCCAACCAGCTGCCCACACAAGTCCCACAGTGTATGGGACGCTGGGCTGATTCACACAAAAAGAACCCTGCCTTTCTCCGTCTCCCTCCTCCACCCCTGTCTCTCCACCTTCTGTCTCTATCATTCTCCTTTTCTCTCTTCTCTCTGCAATCTTTATTCACTTTTTTTATGCGCCTTTCTACACTGCCTACGCTGTCCTTGAATGTGCTTGTATCTCGTTCCCACCTACTTCCTTTCTTAACTGTTTTTCTTATTTTCTTTCAATATAAGGTGCAGCGCCTCCTCAGGAACAGAGCGAGGCTCCTAACATCACTGAAGACAACCCCGATGAGGAGGTGGAAGAAGAGGAGGAGGAGGAGGACGAGGAGGAGGAGGATGAGGATGAGGAGGAGGATGAGGAGGAGGAGGAGGAGGAGGAAGAAGAAGAGGAGCTCACTCCTATCGCTGAACAAGAGACCCCAATTCCCCCTAAAACAGAACAAGGTAATGGAGATCATACGCAGACAGAAGAAGAAGATGAGGAGGGGGAGAAGGAGGAATCCAAAGGGGTAGAGGATGGGACTGAGAAAGAGGTAGCAGAGGAGAAAGAAGAGCAGGAGGAGGAAGAGGATGATGAGGAGGAGGAGGAGGAGGAGGAAGAAGAAGAGGAGGAGGAGGAGAAGAAGAAGAAGAAAGAGACTGAAAAAGAGGAGAAGGAGAAAGAGGAGCCAAAGAGTGAAGGCCAAACAGAGGAGAAGGCAGAGGTAGAAGAGGAGTCAAAGGAGAAGGAAGGGGAGGATGAGGAGGAAGAGGAAGAGGAGGAGGAGGACGACGACGAGGAAGATGACGATACAACGGCAGACCTCATCACATTGAGCACCTCCCCCATCAAACCTGACAACAACAAAAGCAATTCGGTCAAAAGCAATTCGGTCAAAACCAACGGTCACGTTTTGTTGGGATCTGAGGGACTAAAACCAAACCCTGGCATTCCTCCTACTCCCTCCCCAACCCCTGAGCCTCTCCTCTGCCCCCTGGTGGAGTCTGAGCTCAGCTACACGGACAGGGACAACTCTCTCAGCTCTGGTTATGAGATGCACAACGGTGAGGTGAGTGAGATGGGGCTGACCAACGGCTCCAGTGATCGCCACCGGGCCATAATGCCCATCTTCCCCGACCTGCCCCTGGATCCTTTGCCAGGAAACCCCATTTCTCTTGGAATGGCGGACATTGGAGCAGGGCTGTTGACCAACAGCCCGACCGCTGACCGCAGTCGCACTGTGTCGTCCTCAAGCACGGGGGACACACCCAAAGGTAAGAATTTAGTTATGGTAAATCTATTGGTTAACAAAAAACGTTTTATTTGCACAATATATTGAAACTCATAAAGGAACCCAAAATTATTAATATGCAGAGGGTATAACCCAACAAGTTGTTTGCTGCCTTATTGTATTTTTGATGCAGAATGTTAATGTTAATTTCCCAGTTTGGGATCAATAAAGTAATTCTATTCTATTATTCTATTATCATGACTATTAAAGATGTTGGTGTATTTTTACAGACTTTTCCAATTATTGGAAGTTTTCTGTAATTTTCCCTGCATTCAAATGAATAGTTTGAATGTCCAGATTGTGTGATGATATTTGTTAAATAGAATTTTAGTTTAAAAGAATTAACAAATGATTGAATGCAGCCTGATATGCGCTTCCTTCTTGCCAAGATCTATAAAAAGAGGACATTTTGATCCACATAAAATTTTATAGAATTTTACTTGGATATAGAAGGGAAAGGAAAGATGATGATATGATTGGTCGAGGTAACTCGTCAGCACAACATGATTTAACGTCTCTGTTATCTTTAATATAAAATAAGATCATCCAGAGCTCTCCTGTGGGAATTATTAATGACTCACCATCACTGTTGCTCATCCACCCACAGTATGATTATTATTATCAATTACTTGGACTCCTACCTAGTGGCTCCAGGGTCACCTTTAGGGTCAGATCTCCAAAGCACAACAACAGTTTTAAACAACATCCCGTTAATCTGTTATTCAGTTATGCAACACTCTGAATAATTCATCAGGAGAAAGTTAGTGCTGAGTTCATATTATTTGGATCCCAGCTGAAGATTCCTCGTTCTGTAATAATGTGTATTGGTACATCAAAGTGTGTAAACCCTTCTTGTGTTTCCACTCTGTCTGTGCAGTCCGGGCCAGAGCTGCAGACCTCTTGATCAACCCACTCGACCCACGAAACGCTGAATCTATTCGAGTCAAAATCGCTGATCTTGGAAATGCCTGTTGGGTGGTAAGACGCAGTTCTACACATATTCAGTGTTTCCTCCAGGAAGAAGGTGGTAGCAAAATAAAAAGACAAAAAAAAAAAACTGAGCATACAATGTGTATTTACACAAATAACATAATACAAGTAATTAGATAAATCTGAACTCCCTTTTTATTTGAAAGTGCTTTATAAATCTGAGTACAACAGACCGTAATATGAAAAATTGCATAATTTCAATACACAGTATTTGTTACCAAACCAATATTATAGCCTGTTAGAGGGCTGTGCACATACTCATAGAACCGGAGTTACATCCAGTAACTGAACACAGAGGAGAGTAAAGGAGTTTGTCTGTCTAAGTTTGCAGCTCCAGACTACAGCAGACTGTTTGTTGTCAACTGTAACCACCAGCTGATACCTGTATGACACAGACTCGGTCCGACAGCATCCGGAGCTGCTGTTGGATCTCACACGAGACGCAGGAGGATTTAAATATGTTTTTTTCTACAACTGTAGATACGGCAGAGGGCGCGTGTTGTTAAGCTGCTGCAGGAAACACTGTATCAACAAGTATCTTACTTAACTTAAATTCTTCATTATTTCCTTTATACACAGTGGTAAAAGTGGTTTAATATTCTGTCTAAAACATTTGGCAAACACATATGTTCCCAAGATCTCTTTTTACATGAAAAAAATAATCATATTTGGGAAATATACATGCTATATGTGGACACATAAGGCTTATTTTCTTCAAGCCGTTAATAATCTCGTCATCTTTCAGTGGTGTATATATAGTTGGGTTAGTAAACATAAATTGTGCTCTTTTACCAATACTGTATGTGATACTGTGACTCCACTTTATAAATATACTATAAAAATACTTTTCACTAATTATTTGGAAAGTTATTCAAAATGGAAAACCCAAGTGAGTGATTTTGGATATACCACTGGATTTAAATTGGTTTAAAATGTTTCTTCCCACAAACGTAGTTAGTCATTCTCAGAAATATTTTGCACAAGGGTACGTTTTGAAAAGGTGATATCATTGTAAATAAAAAGACAGGAAAACACGTGTAGAGGATGGTTTATTGGCATTTTCAAATACTGCACATCGTTTGTAATGTGAACTTATGTTACAGTTAGACTAATGTCCATTTTTCTCCTCTCCTCTCCTCTCCTCTCCTCTCCTCTCCTCTCCAATCCTCTCCTCTCCTATCCTCTCCTCTCATCTCCTCTCCTCTCCAATCCTCTCCTCTCCTATCCTCTCCTCTCCTCTCTCCAATCCTCTCCTCTCCTATCCTCTCCTCTCCTCTCCTCTCCTCTCCAATCCTCTCCTCTCCTCTCCTATCCTCTCCTCTCCTCTCCAATCCTCTCCTCTCCTCTCCTCTCCTCTCCTCTCCTCTCCTCTCCTCTCCTAAACAGCACAAGCACTTTACCGAGGACATCCAGACGAGACAGTATCGTTCCATTGAAGTCCTGATAGGAGCTGGTTACAGCACTCCTGCAGACATCTGGAGCACAGCCTGCATGGTGAGCAGAACACATGCACATATACAGCACATGACATACATATAAACAGTTCTTTCTTTTATTTATACACAGACAGTATAGACTCACGTACAAAACTCTGTTTGATCTCTTGTAGGCCTTTGAACTGGCGACTGGAGATTACTTGTTTGAGCCTCACTCTGGAGAAGACTACTCTCGTGATGAGGGTGAGTATCTAAATCTCTATGACGCACACTCAAGACTGTTAATTTCCAAAAATAAAGAAGTAGAAAATGTGTCACTTCAAAGTATTCCACTACAGTTTCACAGCTGAATATTTTATCCTATGAGAGTTAGCTTGAGGTACGGTTTATTGAAGTGTTTGACTCAAAGCTGAAAAAGTATTGAAGAAAGGTAATGAAGAAAAATAAAAATCTGTGTTTTAAATGTTTTAAGAAGTGTTAGACTGGTCTAGTTTCATATGAAAATGTGTGTTTGCAATTCAAACTCAATGTGTTTTATCAAATGTCTCCATTGTTCAGATGCATCGTGGCTGATACGTATTTTGATCTTGATCCCTTTACTGTTGATCAAGATCTCTTTGTTTTCCACACAACATAAAAATGTGGTTTGAATAGCATTTACTTCAAACACTGACATTTAGTTCTGATTTCACAGAGATTGGAACAGGATGGAAATGTCATGGTTATCTTATACCTGCCAAAAAATAGATACAATTCTTCTCCCACAATCTCTGAAATACTTAAATCTCTAAACTCAAACTAATTACGAAACAATTGTAGTAAGGACATTTGTTCTCTGAGTGAACATTCTTTTTAGTAGAAAATGAACAACAGTCTTTTATTAGTTAGCTATAAATCAATGCATAAAAAAGATAGATTAATTTATATATCTCAAAGTAAGACAGCTTTTTCAAGTCACTTGTCAGTATATGAAAGATTTTCCTGATGAAGTAAAATGTTATATTGAGTATCTTAGAAGTATTAGTAGTAGAATTACTAACATAAAATCCTGTATCCTTTCATCATTAGATTGCACAGAATTAAATTGAGTTAAGGAGTCTTGTGCTTATAATACTCTATTACCCAATAAGAAACACAAAAAAGTTATTTATGTTATAATGGTAATTTTGCTGTTTTCTTTTAGGCACTAGTATCTGATTGTATATGATTGATTGTATAAAAAACAGAGTACCTCACAGTTAGTATCCTAAGTATGGATTTGTTGTTGTTTTGAATATTTTCTCCAACATGCATCTGAACAATGGACAAAATACAGTTACATTTCTACTAGTACTGTTTTAAACTGATGGGAAAAAAAAGTGCGCTTCACTGAAATGATAGCCAACCCTCACCCCAGAATCCCCCTGTCCACTGTCGACTGTGAATCCTGTCCTTTAGCTCTGCTGCTATGCCTCCACTCATCCTCACCTTCACCTGCATGTGCTCAACATCTGGACTTGGTGAAGAATACTAGATTGACATCACATTTTTCCTACAATCTGACCTTTAAAACAGTAACTTTAGGGCAACTTTAGTCAGTAGTAATGTTTGAGTATTTGATCACCTATACAGTCCTCCTATTGCTATGTAAACCCCTCGCAGACATGCATCCATATATTTAATTGAATCTGCTCTACCATGATATGTAAATGTCCTTGAGATCTCAGCTTATTTATGTTGTATCTCAGAGTTTCAAAAGCACAAAACAAACATAGAAATTAGCTTAAATTACTTCCTAAGTGTGAGGAATGTCAGCATGGGCTAACAGAGTGAGCAGACCTATTGTTTTGTTGTCTACATCACCAGAAACATATCCTGCTATCACAAGAAAACAAGCTATGCACATCTGACATAATGGGATAAATGAATCCTTTATGAGGAAACCAACCTCGTTATCACAAAATAAAAAGCGGAATGCGTCGAGCTCTCGAGGAAACACCTGAAATGAATCTTTAATCACAGAAATAACTCCTTATCAAATAAAACTGAGTAATTAAACGTATGGATGCATGTCTGCTTATGGCCTCCATGAATTACTAAAGCACTGCATTCCCTATATTTGCATGTGAACCCCAGTCATCAACCCTACTCATCCCCTTACTTTATATCATACTAAATAAAACCTGTTTCAAACAATGCATCCTCATTAGCATTTCTTACATCCTCCGATCTTTGAGCCTACCAACTCATTGTGTTATTTTTCTCACTGCCTGTGTGACACACAGACAGTTAACCTCATCTTGCATGTGTTGCACAGGTAATAAGCCACTGTCAGATGTATCATGACATCTTGATAATTAAACTTCGAGACACCCGTGAACTCCCAGCACTGAGGCCAAATTGAAAATAAAGTTTTGTGTTCTAGTTCACTGAAGTCTGAATGCATGTCACTTTAATTCTAAAGCTGATCATTTTCATTTCATCACCACTGCTGTGGAGGCACAGCTCACTAACAGGTTTTTCTCCTTTACTCTCTGTGACTGTCTCTTTTTTCCTTCCTTCCCTTTCCTCTCTTTTTACTCCTCCCTCCCCTCTCTGTGATTTTTTCAACCCATCACTTCCCCTTTCTTACCTAAAATCCAACATTTTTTTTGTCTATTATCTCCTTCTCTTCTTTCTTGTCTTTACATTTTCTCTGCCCTTGCCTCCCTTGTTCTTTTGGTTATCCTTTTTCCTTCCCTTTCTCCTCCTCCCCTCCCTCCCCCTCTCTCCTCCATAGACCACATAGCTCACATCATTGAGCTGCTGGGCTGTATTCCGAGGCACTTTGCACTCTCCGGAAAATATTCCCGGGAGTTCTTCAACAGAAGAGGTAGCGATGGACAGAGAGCTGGAGGGAATGGGACACACTGATGTATATGGTGGGCTAGAGTGGACACTAGCAGACAATCGGGATGGCATATTTGTTAAATATTTTCATTTTGATTGGACTTATACGTTAAATAATGACTAAAAACATGCAAACAGTCAAGTAAAAGCTGCAGAACTTCAAGGAGTTCCAGTAGACATCCATCTGCGAGTGTGTCCATGGAGTTCACTTGATCAGCAGTGTGTGTCAGTCCCATACAGCCAAAGGTGTTGACGTGTGTGTGCATGCTGTAATGCCTGTTCCCTTTGTGATGTATGTGGTGGTGGGCAGACCACATCGCTCTGATCATGGAGCTCCTTGGGAAGGTCCCACGCAAAGTGTTCGCAGCCGGGAAGTACAGCAGAGAGTTTTTCTCCAAGAAAGGTAAAGGACACCGTGGTCAGTGGTTAGTTAAGTGCCGAGCTGGCCTTGTAGGTGTAGGTATGGTGTGGTGTGCATAATGGAGTCTTGTGTGTGGTAAAGTTTGTGGTACTGCCACAATAATCTAAATGTAGTCCATTTAAAAACATGTACAAAAAATGATAACATGTAAACATACACAAATATAAGAAAATTAAATAAAAGAGTTTATGAAATAAGTCATGTCAATAAAAGGCTAAGATTTTGTTTGTCTCCCTAAAGATCTTGTATTAAAGAAGTCTGGCCTTACGTAAAGTAACCAAACACATTAATCACAATTTCATGGTCAAATTACAATTAAATACAGCTCAACAATCATTGTATAGATGTATTTATTCCAAATTATATGAACTAACTCACGGAAACTAAGTGAATAAATGTATTAGAGTTAATAAAGGTTTTTATATTAAAAAGTACCTAGTTCAGGGGCCTGTGATTAATATGGGAAAATATCATTGGTCCTTTAAACTGTCTTTTTTTTCTATCCACTCATGAAAAAGCAAACATCTACAATAATATTTGACAATTTTGTAAAGGAACTCAAATCCTTGAACAGTAGGTCGCTCAACATATCTTAAAGATGACGACGTAGATCGACGTCTTCACTTTGTATGTATTTGTAATTATGCTGAATTGTTGATCAATGAAGTGATATTAATTAAAATGATCATAATAATAATAATAATTATGTTTGCATATCACTTTACAAAAACAAGTTATAAAATACTTTACAGTCAAAACAGGGCAAAATAATAAAGTCAAACACAAATAAATTAAAGCAGGTAAACAGAGAAATAAGACCCAATACAGCAAGGAAAACCCATCAATAAAAACCAAGTACAAAAGTGCAACAAAGCCAACAGAAAAGAAAACGAAATCTAAAAGAGGACTTCATTAACAAGAATTTAAAGTTATACCCATGGATATTAATGAATTGTTACAACCATAGTGTCTGATAAATATGCTGTATATGATATTCTGTTCTGTTATTGCACGTCCCTACTCTATAAACATCCAAATACTTTGCTGTGATTGTCTTAATCATCTGACATACAGTGAGCAGACGGGTCGTTTGATCAGCAATACTTCAGAATAGTCTAGAGTCAAATGAAGAAATATGAATGTAATCTGTTAGGAGAGACTTTGGCAAACCCACTTATTGTTGACAAAACAAATCATAGTCGGGTTTTGGCTCTTTGTAAAATTCAAGCTTTGGGGAGAAAACTGTCAATTTAAATGGATCAAAGTGCAATCAATAATAGTCTCTGATAACATTGGAAAAAGCAAAGGAAAGATAAGTTGTGGTTCATCATCCTGAACACAGAACAGCAAGTCTCAGGTCTTAAGTGTGTCATGCACCTCACTGCCTCTGCTCTTTGTGAGCCTGGTAAGTGTATGGATCTGTGATTGGTACAGCTGATAACCCCTGCACTCTCACATTTATTCTCCTTTTTTCTTCCTCCTGGTCTCCCTCCCTTTTCTGCTCATATATTCTTCATAGTGTGTCATGAGACCTGAATATTCTGCCTTTGATGTTGTCTCTATCCGAGGTCTGAGCCTGCACTTGATGTCTCAATGTTCTCCCTTTTATCTCTTGGCGCTCTGTTAATCTGCTCCGACTTTCTCGCTCTGTCTCTCTGGGCTCCTCCTGTCTGCCGTGCTGCCTTCAGCCGTCGCGTTGCAATCTAGCGGCCTCGTTACCTTGTAGCCTTGTTCTGATTTTCCCTGAAACATCCAGGGGAAAAGAGGATACACTAATTAGAATCCAAACAGTTTAAATTTAACTTGAAACGATTGTTAAAAACAACATTTTATTGCAAGACCTAATGCTAAAGAAACAGCTGTTAAGTCTTTACAAAGAAGGGGTTTCCTTTCTCCCATCTTGTTACAACCATGTTCTGAGCTGGACTATCATTAATCATTCTCTCATACTTTTTTCTTCTCTGTCAGTCTTGTGCCCCCAGCAAATCATTTTCTTCCTCTCCTGAATAATGAACACCTTCCTCTGCTCGTCCATTTCCATTAAATCACCTCTTTCTTCCTGTCTTTCTCTCCTGATGTCTGTTCTTGTTGGTTTTGGTCAAAAACTCCACAGCTTTTTACTCACAGTAGTGTGACAGCAAATTCACTAATTAGTTCGATTTCAGTCTTTGAGGGGGAGCTAATCTGCATAAGGCTGAGCTGCTAATCACCATATGCCATCATTAACTTTGAGCCTAGTCCTGACTGACAGTTTTGTTAGCTTGTCAACATTATTGGTAGGTAGCACAAAACTGTTAGCTAGGAGTTCACACCTTTCAAAGTCTAACTTCTATCACTGTTAACAGTCACGTTAGCTTATTATCCAATATTTTGTTTTCAATTAGAATATGGCCCACTGTTTTTCTATCCATTGTCCATTCAGTTTCTAACCAATCGGTGAGTAGTGATATGATGACAATTTGTCAGATTCCCACTGTTTAGAAGTTTTGCAAACCTTGCACTCAGGAGTACAACATAACAACATTTCAGCTGCCAACCCTCAGCGTGACATCAGAGGAAAATGGCTGATATTTAAATATGGTCAAAGACATCTTATTAAAAGGTCACTCCACCTGAATGACCCTCTAAGAATAACTTGCTCCTCTCTGGTGGAATCCAGCCATGCACACAGTTTTTGAACAGAACATTTGGATTGCATTTTTGTTTGTGTGTTCTAAACGTGGAAAAGCAGCAACATAGCAACATCTTTTTTTAAATGATGTCCCTGTTACTCTAGATAAACGGCTGCCAATAATACCACATCTTGGCTGTAGTATTGAAACAAGCTTTAATCTTTATATTCAAGAAAAAGGCCTCTGTTTTATGTAGGCTTGTGTTCTTTCTACAGTTTAAAGGTGCATATGATCACCTTTCCTGGTTAGAGAAGTTAAATAATAAAACATTTTTCTTTGTGATAAATATGAATAAAATTATTACAAAGAAAAGTATACAGGAAAGCCTAATATTTAGCACCTAGGTGATCAAAATGTAGTTAATAGCTAATTAAAACTGTACTTACTACATTATTAATACGTGTAGTAATGTAATACTCTCCATCTGTAAGTCTGGCCTTGGTATTATTTGATATCACGCCAAAGTTGAAACAAAACTTTGTGGTGTCTACCACCTCTATTCTGGACCATCTGCACACTTCATTATGATTCTTTTATGAAACTGTTATCTACAAAACAAATAGTCTCTGTGTGTGAACACTGCGGAGTGTGTGTTTTGTGTAGTATTCTGTCTTCTGAGTAACAAGGAAGACCCCATTTCTGAAAAAAAAGACGTTGCCGTTTTCATGCTGTGTGCAGCCTGAATGAAATTTGTTCAGGTTGATGCAAGAACCTATGACGCCTTAATAAGTGAAAATTTAAGCCAAGTCAGGTCAAAAATATTGTCAAGGCTAGATATCATGAGAGTACAATACTAAGGCTGTCATCTATATTGTTCTTATTTTAACAAATTCCAAGAGAAAACCAGAAAACAATATAACTAGCTGTCTCTTGTTCTTTTCTGACTTGTGTTTATATATTATTTTTGGCTAATAAAAAAGCACAACAAAATAACCCTATATCAGGCTACAGCACAGAATATTTGAGAGTAGGACCCATGATAAATGTTTCTGTCATTTCTTGGAATTTCTTTAAAAAAGAAAGATACAGAATATCTACAGTCATGTCCCAGAAATAAAATCATTGTTTTTTGGTGGAACCAACTCTTTCAATTTTGCCACACTCTGTTCCCTTTACTTTTTTGTGCTTTAATTTACTTGTCTCCCTGTCGCCCCCTGCAGGTGAGCTGCGGCACATCACCAAGCTTAAGCCGTGGTCCCTGTTTGATGTGTTGGTGGAAAAGTACGGCTGGGCGCACGAAGACGCCGGCCACTTCACCCACTTCCTTCTGCCCATGTTGGAGATGGTGCCTGAGAAGAGGGCCTCTGCCGGCGAATGCCTCAACCACCCCTGGATTAACTCGTAGCCACAAACTCTGATCATAAGCCCTCCTCCTCCCCCATGTCCCACCAACAGTTAGCCCAAACATCATCCCCTGGTGGCAGCTCCAGGAACAACAGCATAGAGAGAAGATAAAGACAAACTTATCCTTTCTACCCTGTCCAACACATCCATCAATGCTTATCTTAGTAGGCTTAAATCCAACAAAAGCCCCACATTTTTCCCAAAAGGAATGTTAATACAAGCTTATGGAGATAACAAGACATGGTAGCTGTGTCTTCCGAAACATCTCCCAAAAAGAATAAGATAATTTACAGATGGATGCTAAGAGAGGTGACTTTTCTTCTCTTCTGTTGTCAAGATGTCAGCCAACCCCCTCATATGTTTTCGTGATTCACATTTTCAACCTGTTTGGATCCAGTCATGGGCCACTAACAGCTGCTGATCTTTTCATTGAAGGGAAAGAAAAGTAAGAGCCTAGAGCTCCATCTGCCATGACCTTTACATAGCCAGGGCCTTATAGACAGACAAGAGTGTTTGTTTTTGGCAGAGAGAATGAGCACATGTGCCTGTGCTCAAGATCTGCCTACAGAGACTTCTCCTCTCTATTTCCAGCCCAGGTACCCCTTCTTCCCCCTCACTCTGCTATGGAAGAAGCACCCACATGGGACTAAAAGTTTACACCCTTATTTCTTCAACAAATCAAAACCCTTTTCCCATTTTGGTCCCCCATTACCTTCCTTCCAAAATAAGCCGCATGCTCCTACCAGGGGGCCACCGCAGAGAACTGGAGGTCAGCCAGTCCTCCAGGGGGCACCACATTGACAGTTGCCACTCTGACAGTGTGGGATGAGCAGAAAAACAAAAACTAGAATACAATCAGTTAAACACAGAGGAGGACTGTTTGGTCTCTTAAGACTTTTTTTAAATGCATGGAGGGACTGATGGATCAGCATGAGCGGATATAACAAATGGAAGATGGATGCATCATTTTATTAGTGCATTAAGCTGGTTTCTTTCTTGTTTTTTCCCCTCTTGGACCTTGTGTTAGAAAGAATTGCATTAGGTTATTTTGGTGCCCCGTGTGAGGAAGTTACAACCCCTTCTTCTTCAACTTTTGACATTCCTAAATCTTGATCCATAATTCCTGACTTTTATTCCTAAGAGCAATTCTGTTGAGTCCTGCTGTGTCACATTTACCTGATCTGTTTGGTACTATTCCCTCATGTTTCCCCTATAGAGGAACCTTTTGATCCCTGAGCGTCTCCAGAAAGGGGATGGTCGCACGGAGGTTGCACTTGTCTTTGTAGATGTCCTTCAGGGATTTGAAATCTTTGTACATAGAACTGAGATCTGGCAACGCAGATAAGTGGACAACGTTTCAACACACAAGCATCATTCCAAAAATCAGAGGCTGCTGTCAGCATAACTTGACTTCCTCTTGATACAGCCGCCATAGCTCCGGCCCTTGAGGAATGTTCAGACTGAACTGTGCCACCTGATGGCAAATGAGAGTACTGCATTACCACACACTGCTGCTGCTCTCAGTGCCAATGCTCCACTGGATCTCTCCACTTCTCTATTTCTGTCTCACTCAGACACACACACACACACACACACACTCACACAGACACACAAAGAAAAGCGCATCATCACAATTAGTCCAGTTGCCTATTTTTCGCAATAAATGAAAAAAGATGAATATAAGTAAATGGTGAGATATTTTTAAAAACTATTTAATTCATTTAAAAAAAAAGGAAAAAAAGAAAACAACTTTTCTCTGGTTGTTGTGACCGTGACAGAAACTTGTCTTATACTGAGGTGATTGTGTTTGTCTATTAGAGATGTTTTTATTTCTTTTGTCATTATTATTATTAATTAATATTATTGAAAGGTTTTTTTACACAGTTGTCACCTCTCCCTCCCTCCTTACTTGAACAGTGCTGCTCTGTCTGGGCTCTAGATGGTGATTAAAAGAAATCAACAGTTTTGCAATAAAGGGTATGTGATGAGTTTTTTTTTGCACCAAAACCTCCTGATCTCACTCTTTCAGCCATGCTGACTGTTCTTCCTGATGACATTGACAGAATTGCGTCTCTTGTCTGTGTTTTTCATTGACAGATTTAATAAAATTGTAAATTAATGGATCCTGTGCCCTTGATGTAGTGAGTTTTCTGCTTTGAAAGTTGCATCAGTAAACCTGACCATGATGAAATGCAAATTTAGACAAAGGCCCAACAAAGGAAAGATAAAGATTAGTTATGGTAGATCCATTTTTTCTTTATTGAAATGTCAAAATCATAAAAGTGTAATGAGAATGAAAATACACAGGTCAGTCGTGAGTATCATTAGCTAAAGGCTGTCAATGTTACATAAAGTACATTGTGTCTCACACTAAAGCAAATCTGGTCCATTAGACAACGTTATCTATAATGCAAATAAAAGAGTGATAAAACACACCCTGAGATCAATATTAAAAGTAAATATGCTTTTGAGAATCCACCAGGGATTTTGGCTGTATTCTCTTTTAGATCTTAAATCACTACAAATGCTCTCTGATGCCATCTGTGTGTCTGCCAACGTGTCTGACTCCATTAGAACTCGATAAACAAGTGGTGCCTCATGTAAAGCATGCACACTCTCTCTTCAAGTTTATATCTGTATGTGAAATGTTTCTGCCACAAGAAATTACAATTCAACGCCACTAATGATAAAAGTGGAATCGGTAAAAATGTAAAACTCACTGAGGTATTTACGTCTTCTACACTGTTAAAATGAAGTGATAGGACAGGGATCTTGAAACCACATCTTCAGTTGTGCACTTGTAGAGATCTTATAATACAACTCTGACCTCTTGCAGCGGGGACTCCAAAAAAAAACAACCCCTGAAGGTGTTTTGTGTTATCTGTCTTCAAGATGTTCGCAACAGATCTTTTTATTTCCAGGTGGGGCAACCAAAGATCTAACATGTGTCCGTAGATCCCACTGATCATCTATGTAGCTGAGATCTGGTAAAGTCAACAATGTGAACTCCTTTTCTTGTCACGAAGCCAGGGTGTACTTTGTCTGCAACATGGTTCATCCAGATGAATGCCTGATAGGTGTATGTACACTTCAGCTATACGATGTGGTAATAGATGCCTTACAGTATTGTGTGTGATTAGCTGTGATTTAGCTGTATATGTGTGTGTGTGTGTCAGAGCAGTGATGCACAGTTCTTTAGCAGCAGGGGTTTGGCCAAATCCAGGATGTCCAAGTTGGGATCGAGTGACCTGCCCAGACCCTCCAGCACCATGATGGCAAACACGATGGATGCAAAATTACTCTCCAGCTTCACCTAGGAAAACAATTAGTAACAACATAGGTAAGTTATAGACATACTGTACAGAGATCATTTTTATTGTCCAAGTTCACTGTCTGTTGTGGGGTTAACAAGCCCTGTTTGTGAGGTTAAAAGCTAAATTAGTTGTTCGATCATGATTACTTCAGTTGCTTTCACCACCAAGATTGTATCCTTATAAACTAGCATACATACTGGAACCCTGAAAATTGTAGTAAAATTAGGTACAGTGAGTTCCGATATCAGTCTCACAGTACAACACATTTAATGGTGATGTTCATGCTGGTTTTACTTACAATACGAAAACTGTTTTCAAATATAAAGCCGAGACAAAGAACTCAAGAATGGCATTTAAAATACTTAAATGTAAAAAAAAGTGTGGTCCATCAGCTACACAAGCTAGATCCCCTCAACAACACAAAAGATAATAATGCACAAAAGAAATGTAACCTCCAGACGTTCTACCTTGTGTTTGATGAGTAGACTGAAGACTCTAGAGAGCAAGTCACCCACTTGGATCTAAAAAGGCAGGAAAAATCCAGACATAAAATTACATCATCGAAGTTAATGACAACTTTCAATGGTCAGATACCTCCTGCAGATGGATTGTTGGACATTTATTGTAAATTATTGCAATAATAATCACAGAACGATGGGGGGGAAAAAATCAGTTCCCTAATTAATGTCCATTTCAGCTAACTCTAGCAACACAAAAGACATGAAAGTATGGTCACCATCCTAAAAGACACCAACCAGACACAAATAGATGACACAGCAAAATTCTCAGTTGCTACCTTTCCCAGAGAGAGGGAGTTGCTAAGGGAATGATCCACCAGCAGGGCCATCTCCTTCTTAAACTGTGGCACGTCTTGACAGTCATTAGCTCGAGCATGATTCAGGATCAACTCTGCCACTCGTTCACCCTGAGCAAAGAAAACAAAACCACAGCTGCAGTGATTCCCAGCTGGATGCTTTCTCTGTCATCAGATAAATACCTGTTTGCACCGCCTTTATTACCTGTCGTAGCACCACAGCAGTGAAGACCGATCTGAAGTTGGCAAGATCATGGTCACTGAGCTGGGCTATGATGCCAGCGTCCAGCAGAACCAGCTGGAGAGGATATGGCTCGGGCCTGACGCTCACCACCACCGTGTCCCACAAGTCAGTCAGGGTCGTCTTACCATGGGTCTCTGCTGATGTACCAGAACTGTCGCTGGAACCGGGAAGAGGCCCCAAACACTGGACAAGAATGTTCCCGGGATGGAGATCAGCGTGGACAAAGTTGTCAATAAAAACCTTGAAGACAGACATAATGATGGAGACAAGGTCACAACAGAAAGGATGAAGTAAGGATACAATCTGACGCCTAAATAATATATTAAGAAAAACAAGTATAATGTCTTTTAGTACATCAGAACACACATGAAAGCAAAGATTTTTATTACAGGTGACGCATCTTACCATCTTCAGCATGGTGTCTACGCCCATCCTGGCTATCCTCTGCTTCACCTCCTGAGGAACCTCAGAGCCCAGGTAGTTGGATATGGGCTCACTCTCCTGAACAGAAAAAAACAAATTAACAGAAACGAAAAACAAATGGGGCTACATTTCTGACGTATCCAATCTTTTTGATTTCATTTTGCAGAATAAGCCACTGGAATTTTTTTAAAATAGGTTTGAAAAAAAAAAACTGTTATTCCTCAATCGTTCAGTCATTGTGATCCCTCTACTCACTTCAAAGGTTTCCACTAAAATGGTCCTGGTGACAAAGGGTCGCAATGGAGTTGGGAATTTGACATATTTCACGTCACGGAAATTCTCCTGAAAACGCTCCATGTTTGTGGCCTCGAAACGCAGATCAATCTGAAATTAAAAGTCCAGTTAGATCACTGAAATAATCAAGACTATTGAAGCCTTCTAAACGCTCAAGTGCCTTTTTTTTTTTTAAATAAAATATACTACAGTATAGTCCAACCTTTCAGTCGAAAAAAATGTGGCCCCCATTTAACTGATGAAAAGGGATTAATAAGTCGAAAGTGTGATCAAACTAATAACATTTTAAATGTGGAGAACTGAATGGTCCTCACCTGTTTGGTCATGAGCTTCTCAAATTCATCAACTATCTCACACAAACTGAGCCACTTGAGTCCAGGCAGGCAGTGCAGAAGCCAACTGCCTGTTTTCATCAGCAGGAGGTCAATTTCCACCTGCCTTCTGACACCGGGATGCACCACCTGTAAAACATCAGAAACATGTTTATAAACATCTAATGAAAGGCTTGAAAAAGAAGAAGAACACTTGATCCACCAATTAGTGAGGCTAGTATGTGCTTTTCACATACCTTGATAGCCACAGGTATCAGATGCTCCTTCACTCCCATTTTATCTTCATGCCAACCCTCTGGATGACCTTCCTCCTCCTTACCACCGCTCAAAAGCCGCCTCAGAGACCTCACCACTCCTCCCAGACCGGGGATCTCCCAGGCTTCTAGCAAGTCTTCCTTATCCATCTGCTCAACCAGCGACCGGAAGGCCGGGTCCTCCACTTGGTCCGCGTTCGCCCAGCCTCTGTACACCTGGGCCACGCATCCCGAACCCACTGGCTCTTTGCTCTCGAACACCAAAGCCCTCCTCCAGTCCTCCCCGAAAGCCCTCCGGAGACACTGCTTGGTGTGGGACCAGGGGTGAGGGCGCACCTTTACGTGGAGCCTGGAGAAGCGGTCACAAAACTCCTGGGAGAAGATGTCCCGCCTGGTGCTGGCCCACTGTCCCAGCTTGATGAAGGTGGGACCGGATGTTTCGGTCACCCACAGGAGAGCGTCCAGCCAGTGGGAGGCCCAGCGAGCGGACACCAGAGCCAGGGGGGAAAGGAGAAGAAGCGGGCCAAATTTTAGGAGCAGCACCAATGCACGGATGCTGAGGCGGAGGAAAAAAATTAACTTGTGCACTTGGACTCTAGCTACAGACTTTCTCTCCACTGTTTGAGATGGAAGAATTGCTTCTTGGCATCTTGCTGCACAGGATGATGCACTGACTGCTCCCAAGCACAGAAATGCAACCCTTGGTACCTGGGTTAAAATCTGCCCTCTTTTATGTGACAATGCCTTGGAGCTTTGGAGGAGTCTGGTTCTGTTAAAGAAGCCAGCTCTTTGGATAGTGGACCTCAGGTTGAAGAGGACTGCTTTTGCCCCGAAGGCCATCATAGTCATGATGTGTGTTAGCTCAGTCCAGGAGGTGAATTGGTCCACATGTGCCTGTCTTTAGCAAAAATCATCAGTGAAGCTTGACTCCTCAAATTCGGAAAGATATGTTTTCTCCACGCATCCAGGACCAACCATAACAGAAAGAAATATTCTCGATTGATGCTACAATAAACAACATTTATCTACGAATCCATGCCGCTTAACTTAAATCATCTTGCATTGCTCTTTTCCCATAGTCCAGAATTGAGATGATTCATAGTTTAGCAGGCGTAATAATCGTAAAAAAAAAACAGCATCCATTGGCATTGAAAACAGAACATGAAAACATTAGAATGACAGCCGCTTCACTTCCGGGTGTGACGTAGTACCGACTAGGTCACATGACTACGTCTTAAAGGAGAAAGAAAATTAACAGTGGAAAAAAAGAAAACAAAAACAGCTGGTTATCCGCCAATTCAAGACGGGTTTGTTTGTTCGTGTGTGCTCACTATCTGTGTGTCATAATATGTGTTTAAGCTTTACAGAAAAGCATTTATTTTAGAGACGAGACCAAGCGAAGCTGCAACATAGTTGGTCCCTGGAGTAGTTTAAGTTAACTAAACACTGAACTACTATCTCCTACTACAACTGGACTGCACATAAACAGTATACTAAAAATAAAAAAATAAAACTTTTTTTTTTTTAAATATGTGCAGTGACGGAAACTGCCCTACAGATGGAGACATTTCACAAAGTATTCGCTGTGCTCGACAAGGTTCACCTAAAGAAAGCAAAGGTAAGGATTGGTAAATAGCCTATTTGAGGAATTAAATCGAGACTTATTGAAGTCTTTCCACAATACATAAAGAAATAGCCTACTATTAGCCATTAAAAAGTGGACTCTTGATTTAGATAGCATGTCGGCTGTAAACTACAGGAAATTAAACACCTACACATTCTAGTTGGCTGTTGATTAGTCGTTGACAGGCAGAGTGAAGTTTACAGTATGTGGTCTTTGCATTAATGGAAGTGGCACTTAAAGGTACTTCCTGGTAGGTTGCTTTGTGTTTTCCTGAACAAAGTTTCCCAGGTGATCTCAGAGCAGTTTTATTATTTTTCAGCAGTATTGGTAGGGATGTCTAAGGCAGTGTCTGGCTCATAAAGGAAAGGAGGAGGCAGGAAACAAAAGACAGCCTGGGTTTGATTTTTATTGTCATTTCCTCTGCTAAAGCCATAGGTGTTGGAAATAGCCGGCCATGCACCATCAAGGACTGAGAACATGTCCCAGCCCCGTTCCCAGTCACGGTGTGAGTGCCCTGGACACTGGGCTCAGTACGCTCCCAGGATCCCAGCTGTAGGCCTGATAGAGACTAAGTACAATAAGGTAAGGATAAACGCCAAACAGATGTTACTAGCCCCCACCTCTCTCTCTGCTCCCCCCCCCCCCCCCCCCCCCCAACAACCATTGATCGACAAGCCAGGCCTTTCAGATCTCTCTTGCATTTCAAAGAGAGGTCAGGGTTTGGGCTCAGAGGTCAGCAGGATGGTTGCTCTGCTGACGTGATGCTGGTAAAAAAAACTTTATGTAGGCTGCTCAGTGAAATGATGCAACAGAGGCAGCCACATTATTTTGCATAATGATGCTTAGCTGTAAAGTACATCTACGTATCGCTCTATTAAATCACAAGGCAACCAAACCGGGATACATTATCAGTCAGGAATATTTTAACAGCTGAATATAATTTAGAACTGCTGGAGTATTTCCACACTTCCATACGTTCAAATTGATTTTTAAAAAACTTTTCACACTAAATTTTCTTTAAAAATTGTTGTACGACTTACTTGGCTGTTCTGGGACTACAAGTAATTCGTTACTTGATGACTTATTTTGTCTAAACATTATAATCACGATCCTCATATTGCATTTTTAATGACAAAAAGTCCAAAATCCAAAGTTATCCAGTTGGCAGTCATAGACTACAGAGAAAAGAAGCCTATCCTAACAAGTGACAAACCTGTACTAGCGTGTTTGGCATTTTACAAATAGATGTCCCTAATTGTTGAAATAGTTGCTGACTGATTTTATTTTAACCCAACCAATTCATAAACTAATCAATTTATTTTCAACCTCCATGCCCAAACATTAGTTTACTATTATAGATCACATCATATTGAGTCAAACATTTCAATCTGATAAGTCACTTTATTGGCTGCACTTCAGCATAAAAGTGTATTCTCTAGGCTTAATGTCATTAACATAATCCACTAGCCACATCTTTATGAATGACATGTTCTCAATATAAATAATTCAGGATTGGAAAACAGTTTGTCTGTAAAAGCATAGATGTGTAATAATGGACTTGCCCGCGAGGTCCTGTGGAGTTGAGCAGGTTAATGATTATCCCACTGGTCATCAGTAAGCATGTCCAGTCTAGTTTCCTGCTCACTCTCTTTTTTTTTCCCTTTACTCTTTCCTCCGAAACACTGAGTGCCTCGGCAGCCCTGGGCCTGCTGCTAAGCTAGAGCCAACAGTTTGTTTTCCCTGAGCAGAAGTCAGTGGTAATCAACCCAAACACTGCCAAACCATTTTCTGACACAGCATTGAGCACACTGCACTGCTGCTTCTACACTTCTGTAGTTGTTGTTGACAAGCACATGTCAACAAGTAAACAAAACATTTACTGAGATAAAATAGATGAACATGTTGTCCCCTCATTGAGACAGAAGGAGGGGGACCTTGGGCTTTTAATTGGCTCCCACAGGAGGCTTTTATTTATGTGTTCAGTTGTGCTCAGCTTTGCCCCTTCCTGCTCCGTGCCTTCCTTTTTTTTTTTTTTTGAGCAGGACACTCGGTTTCCTCGGCAACTAGGGCTCCAATCGCCCCGGCCAGCTGCAGATTAGTTCAGTGGTGGGGGGTTGTGGTGGGTGGGAGGAGATGTGAAGGGGGGTGATGATGGAAAATGGAGAGGGAGAGAGAGAGAGAGCGAGAGAGAGAGAGAGAGAGAGAGAGAGAAGGGAGCAGGAGAGAGGGGGGTGGGAAAAGTTTGAGGAGGGGAGAGAGGAAGAGAAGGAGCCACTAGCGTCAGTGAGAGATAGGAGTCCGAAATGAGTGAGTGTGCTTGAGAGTGGAGAAAGAGCTGTAAACATTTTAAACCCCGAGGCTGGACAGGAGGAGGGATTTCCCTGACTTTGTGCCCCTTGCAAACCTTTTTTGTGCCCTTGTGGAGCTGTGTCTTTTTCTGTGTGGGAGGTACAGGCAGGGGCTATGCAAAGTAAAAGAAGTCAGAGGCAGGGGTAAGGGTTTGCAAACGGTGGAAAGAGAGAAAGAGAGAGAGAGAGAGAGAGAGAGAGAGAGAGAGTGAGAGGAAAGAGAAAAGGAGCTACCCTGCAAGAAAAGAACCATGCAAGTGGATGCTGTCTTCTGCAGGATCAGATTACACAAAATGAGAAACTACTCTAGGAGCACATCATCAGGGCTCAGCCAGCTCAGAGAGGTAAGAGAGGTGTTTCTGATTCTCTTTGAAATGCCCGCAAAAACAAAGGCAGCAAAGTTGTTGTAAAAGATATGTTTTTTTTTTTTGTTCAGCATGTTGAGCACAAAGAAATGTAGTTGATACACTTTCTAACTTTAGACAGCAATCAACCCAAGTTGTCTGCTCAGTCTGAAGGTTTTCATAATACTTAGGGCATGTGCATCCACTTATGTGCAGCAATAGATGTACATCATTGTGTATGACCTTGATTGTTCAGCAAGCGTGTGTGTGTGTGTGTCCATGTACAGAAGGTACATCTGGTGCTTGTTGAAAGCACTATGGACATGGATGTGTTTTTTTTCTGTGTTTATTTGGGCCGTATTTCAGTACTGACTGCTTTGGCTCCAGTTAAAGGATATCTAAGTGTTGCTCAAGGAGCCGGTCTCAAACTGTCTGCACCAAGTCCATTACGGTTGCCCACAAGAGACTCACTGAAGTCTCTGAGCACACGTGAGCACACACATACAAACACACACAGACACAGACACACACACACACACACACACACACTGAATGGCTGTCAGCTCTCCTCTGCTTATTAAATGAAAACAAATGTGTAGATAGATGGTTTGGCGGCTTCTTGGATTACAGTCACAGTGCAAACTCAAACCATCACATTCCAAACCGGCTTTTTGAGGGGACGAGAGAAAAGGAGAGAGGATAAGTGAGATGAGCATTCTTCACCGCGAACAAAGGCACCTCTTCATGCAGAGGTCCATGGGCCTGCATTGTTGTGAGGAGGCAAGGCAAGGGTGGAAACCTCCCCAGGGAGGACATGGGAGTTCAGCCTCAGGTGGCACAGAAACGTCAACTTTTCAGAGCTTAGGCGTAGACATGTGTTAGTAGATTCATGACTGACCATGAAACTCTTAAGTGAAAAAAAAAAATCCTAAAAGGGTTATGAAAGACAGAATGGGTGTCAAAGATTTTTTTTTGAAAACATTGCATTTAAGTCTTTGGTTAGTTCCTGATGGTTACATTTTGAACATCTGCACTTGAATTAGCAGAACATGCAGGAGGTTTTTGTAGTATGCAGAAAAATTGTAAAGTATTTTTAAACTAATGAATGAATGAAAAAAAACACAATTACCGGTAAGCCTTGTGATGCATGGATAATATATTTAAGTAAACAACAATAAAAGCACAACAGCAAAGACCAATTGTTAAAAATGGCAACAAAAAAAAAACACCCTGAGTGACTGTGACGTTACAGTTAGAATATTATGTTCCAAGAGAAAAAGAAGGACAATGATTCACATCCTTTAATCACAAGCAATTGCATGACTAGTGAGTGGAGTTTTTATTGTAAACAATTACAATTGTGTTTGGATTTTTCGGCAGAATGCACCCTGACAGCCAACCAAACATCTGGAATACATTTCTTATCTCATAAAATATTTTGATGTTTTCATAATGTCCAGAAAGATTGTGAAATTTGCAAACCCACTGTCTTCTCCTCTCTCGGGCTGCATTGTTACATTTCTGACAAGATGTCGAGCTGCAGGGACCGTTTTTACAGTTAGCTTTATTAGACGTGGCTTATTTCCGAGGTCAGCTGCAGTTTTGTTTGCCAACACATTGGGAAAGTTAATATACCGGCCTGAGTGCTAACTGATGTTTTACAACTGCTGTAGGATTGTAGTACCTTATAGGAAATGTTTCCAACACTGCCAAAAAAATGCGGCATTGGCTATTGTTGCTTTAGCTAGTTAGCCATCTCCTATCATCTCCATAAAACACAGCTTTGATATTTATTACGGCTGCCACTAGAAGCTGCTGTTTAAAGTGGGCAAAGAAAAACTAATATAATTTATTTTGTCATGATGACAGCAAACAACAAAACCACAGTGTAAGCATGTAGAGTGTTGAGGTGGTCAAAGCTGACAAAATGTAACCAGTCATTGATTAATGATCTCAAATGTAGTGGCTGTACTATTTTAAGGTTAAAATGAGGGTTTTTAATCTCAGTAAAAACGTTAACTAAAGCAGTTGAAGCAAAAGAAAAACAATTCTGCATTTGTCATCTATTCATGTGCTCACATGCAGGACTTCAGGAGAGGCCTTGAGCTAAGCTGCAGCTTGAGCTAGCTCAGCCTCTTCTGGCGAGCTTGTTTAAATGTAAGACTCCTTCAGTGAGTTGAGCAAGGCCATGCAACAATGATCGCGGTTACACCACATACAAACAAGGTACATCGTATACGTGTAAGTGTTAAAAGTGCAGGCGGAAAGGAAGAAAGGATGTCATATTATGTATGTCAGATGTTCTACCAATGGTCAGGAGCACCACCAGACACCTGAGAGCTTGAAAGCAAATCCATGTATCGGTTTAGTTTTTTTTTACCCGTGTGTTTTGAATCTCTTCATTTGAGTCAAATGCTGTTCTGTTGAATTGCCATACCAGAGTCCAGCAGGAATGTCTGCTGTGTCCTATAGGCAGTGACCCTTACGAGATGGTTATCATTCAGCCTCCATAATCCATCTCAGCAGTTCCTCAGGCCTTTAAGTTCAGTTTGCTTGGCAATGATTGAACCCAAAAGAGGGATCCATTGAACATGCACATCCACACTGGAACATTTGATTGCATTGTTTTTTTTTTTAATGTGATAGACGCTGAAGAATTGTGCTTTATTTACGGCCTCTTAAATTCAGTGTTATTTTCATGTTGGCATAAATGAACAGCTTCAGCAGGTTATTAGGAGTTTTACCGACCACAAATCAACATTCCTCTGCTCTCCTGTGTCTGTCTGTCCTTAGGTTGTATTTACTCAACTGGGCAAGGTTGAGAGTTTATTGAATTTAGCCTGGCTGACTCTCTGGCGCTGTGTAGAGAAGGTTTATAGAGTTGGAGATAAAGAGACAGGGACTGGCTGTCTGCAAGTCAGCACGGTTGTAATAAGCAGGCTGCAATCTTGTAAAGGGGCTCTGGTGTGGAGCCAGTGTGTGAGTGTGTGTTACCAGTGTTGCCATCACACACATAATGTTCTGTCAGATTGGGTCAGTTGTTTACATTCTGAGTCAGGGGCAGAGGCTAACTGTCTGCGTGACTGCTGTGCGAGACAATGTGCACTGTGGCGGAGGAGAGGGTATTTGTGACCTTGGGTGCATCACTCAGTCGTTCTCCCCCCTGTGATTCATTTTACCCCCAGGAATACACTCATTTATTCTCAGGGCACCGTCTTAAATAGTTTTATGTTTTCCTCATGTTTCTGTTTCCTTTTTCTTTCATTCCAAACCAAATCATTGACACACTCATACTCATGGCATTCTCTCTTAGTGAATGTCTTTCACACTCTGTGACTCAGGATTTCTCGCATACACCGGCATAAACACCCGCAACACATGCAACACATGCAACACACGAGGACTTAAAACTTGACTCAGTGGGGGATTTTTTTCCTTTCCTAAGCGTGCTTTGTAAGGAGGAAAAAAGTCAAGTCCTGAAAACTCAAACACCAGATCTTGAGTATCATGACAAGCCTGTCATCTCTCACAACTGAATCAGCATTTTCTTTTCCCCTTGGAAGTTTGCTGAGGTGGAGGAATCGGTCTTGATGATTGGTATGAGTCACTTGAGAGCATGTTTCATCCAGGAAAACAGAGCTCAGCTCCAGACTGACACTATGGGTTTGATTTACAAAAAGTTAACTATTAGATGCCTGTTTCAAATGTAGCCACAACTTACACTGACTTTTAATGAATACGTTAAACAGGGATGGGCGACTTTGTGTCAAAGAGAGGGCCTCAATCACCCTGCCAGAGGGCCGAAATTGAGTAGACAACTATGATTACTTATTATGTAATCAAAGGAACAAATATATAGCTTTCATCAGCATTGATTTATGCTACCAACATTCATATTTTAAACTCAAATGCAATTGTAAATGCTCGATTTTATTTAATAAATACAAAATTAAAGACATGTAAAGTTTTTTTTTTCAAAGCAATGAACAGACTGGCTGTCAAAGAATATATTGCACGGCTAAACAGGATCAAGGTGTCTGCTGTCGAACATTGTCAAATAGGTTTGCTAAGTGTGGCTATCGTTAGCAGCGCTAGCACCACAAGCCTTGTATGTTGTTGTCCACATGGCTGTTATGTACCGCTCCTGTCGAGTGGTTACATACCAGCTCAGCCCACCTGACTAAGCCTCCATACTACTTTATCTGAATCAAAATACTTCCAAACAGTTCTAACGGGCTGCTATCTGTGAACTGCGCTGGTATATATCCGGGTAGGAGAGCATTGTGGCAATACTGCAATAGCCATTAACCAGAACTTCAGCTTAGACTCAACATTTGATCGCTATTGCAGGCATGAATTCATCAAACTGTTTTAAAACTTTGTTTAAGTGAATAATTATTCTGGTGCCAAACATACAAGGTAGATGTTTAGCTGTTTAGTTGACTTGTGTGTGTGGTGGTACGCGGCTGGGTGTGTGGGTGTTTGTGGGCGTGCTTGCATACCTAAAAATAGTTGACTTCTTCTTTGTTACACATTCAACTACAGGGGAACAACAAAGAGGGGGCAAATTTAAGGTACCCAATAGGTCATACTTGTGCAAAAACGTGTTTCAGAAACCCTCTTTTTTTAACCCTACTAGTCTTGAGACAATATGAGCGTACTTTAAATTTACTTTCAAAATGTTCAATCCTAAAATATTTTCCAGTTCAGTTGTCCCACCCATGGTTTTTAGATGCTTCTCAGTCTTCACTTGTAAGAATGCAATTTGTTTGTTGATGCACATTACCACAAAAAAAAACTACACTTCGTTGACTAATAGTCTACTGATGTATTAAGTGTGTGTCTGTGTGTTTGTGTGTGTGTGTGTGCGTGTGTGTGTGTGTGTGTGTGTGTGTGTGTGTGTGTGTGTGTGTGTGTGTGTGTGTGTGTGTGTGTGTGTGTGTGTGTGTGTGTGTGTGTGGTAAATGGATGGAGCCAGTGAGATTTGTCTTCTCTATTCTTTTCTGCTCAGTAAAGTGACAGCAGGACTTTAGGACGTTACAGCCCCTATACCCCTCCTCTTACAGGAACTGGCTTTTGACAGGCACTCTGCAGGACGGCCTGCAACTTAAAGACCCCACCGGGTCAATCTCCTGCCATCCCCGAGCTTCTGCTGTTGCCACAGGGACATGCTCAGAAGGAATGTGTCCTGTGGCGATGGTAAAAGAATTCCTCTTGTTTCAAAGTGGGGGGGGGGGGGGGGGGGGGTGTATTGTCTCTGGTGATGGTGGATGGCCATGAGCTGAAGTCATGATCAAAAACAACCCTCACCCCCTCCTCACTCACACATACACATACACCAATCCATGGATAATGCATACCATCTTATAGTGCATTAACCTGTTCCTTGTCAGAGTCAAACTAACACATGAATATACATAATGCATACCATCACACTGGATGTTGGAGGCATCTTGCAGCTGGCCACAGTATTTTCATTGAATGCAACTTTAACCCTGCCCAGATGCATTTTCATGCAAACACTCTCGCAATGTGTCGCTTGCAAGCTGTTGCTCTGTCCGGCATTTTCACTATGCTTTGTATATGAGCTGAAAGAAGATTCAACAGCTCTGATTAGGACACAGTACAGGCTGAATCTTTGTCCTGCTGTGTTGGCTATACAGGTGCAGATTCCCTAGCAGGTTTCACATAGAGAGGGGAAAAAACAGAGCAGTGTCATCGCAGGGTTCACTGCAAAGCGGCGCTGATGAGGACCATCCCAAACTCGGTTTTTGCAACTTGAGCCAATCTGGGAATATGCTTCCCTAGCATTGCCTTGAAGCCAACACATGCAGGCAGACTTCAACACAAACATGGACTTGAAGACCAGAATATGCACAAACACATACCCAAACATACTTCAACATCCAGGGACATACTGTTCATGGAATTGAACATGTATTTTCCATTTGCTTAACATCCCCAGCTTGGAAAAAGAATTTGTATGTGGCGAGTGCTGCCGACGGGAAAGGAATGTGTCCATCTGGGTTCAAAGTGTGACTCTTATGTGGCTTTGCAGCTCATTGATTTAGGCTTGGATTGCCATGTTATAATGAGCATTCCAAGCAAAATGGGAAAGGTTACCGCATGCTTTGTTAGTTTAGTTATGTGCAGCGTGTGTGAAATATTCGAGATGGAAAAACTGTAAGAGCAACGATCGTCTAATAATTTTGCTTGGAAGTGTTCCAGTCTACTTCTCCGATCTTTTCGTTTCTTTTCTTCTCTTCTATTCTCTTCTCTACGTTGGCAGCTATGGCTGAGAATGAGAGGAATTTTGTTTACCTGTTAATTAAGGGATTCAGTCTATAATGAGAATTTAAAAAATGTCTAGAGCTTCATCCAAGTGTAACAACTTAATGAGTAGATACTCCAGACACTCTGCAGACACAGAGGAGCTTTGATCATACCAAATCATTTCTAAACACTGTCTTGTTAAGTTCCAGAGAAGGGAAAGCAGTAGTTATGTCATTGTCTGTCTCCAGTGTAATGACGGTTACAATTATATCCTCCTTTTTAACAGTTATATAGCTTCCAGTTGCCTCTGTAGTCAAGCTTGGCATATTCCTTTATTGTTTGGATACGGACAGGCCAATGACAAAACTATACGTTTTTTGCATACATTATTTCTTTCCTTGTACTTTTCAGTTTTCATACATTTTACTGAAATATATTAAGCAATTAGCTGATAAGCAACTATGTTGTTGTTGTCTTTGCAGTTTCAGATATGTTAGAACTAAGACTTGCTTTTGTTGACTGCCATTTAGTATTACTGTGGGTTTTTTAATAATATAAAAACATCTTATATGTCTCAGGCGTTTAATTTAAAGAAACTGAAACTAAATGAGAAAAACTGATCATTAGATTAGGCTGACTAAATCTGAGTGTTAAACCATTTAACTTTTTGCCCCTGCAAAAATGGCCTCCCCAATTATTGTTCCTTAAGCACTGTGCCTCTTTAATTTCCAACAACAAAGCATAGAGGTCATGTGTTTGGTACATTTTTTCCTCAAGTTAAGTTTAGGTTGCTCACTCATTTCTTCGTCCACTGGCGGTCTTGGCCCGGGCCCACAGTTGTCGGTCACGGGGTGTGTGGAGGTCAAAGTCGTCAGCTCTGACTCTGACTCTGGAGTTTACACTCCGGAAGAGCACTTTCCCAAGCTCTCGCCTTGCTCTTCTCCCTCGGGGATTGACGGGTGAATTATAAAAATCTGTTTCTGTACAGGCATGCAGAGAAGCTGAGGAGCTGACGGGATGGGGGAGCTCTGGTGGGAATTTGCAAACGGATCCCCTAAGATGTGAAAGAGGGAGAAAACAGGAAAGAGTAGGAAAGTAGAGGATTTTGGCGTTGCAGCTCAGCTCAAATACTGCGTCTTGGAGGAGAAATCTGATCCAGGCCCCTGTGAATAATGTTAGTGTGCTCAAGCAGCCAGGTTATTGTTGAAAGGATCTGTAGGTCCACTCACTGCTGCACATTCACTGTGGCTGAGCCGGTTTTAAAGAGGGAAGGTTTTGCCATTAGGCTCACATTTTGTGTCAGCACAATGTAATATCAGATAGCTATAAATACTGCTCACTGTAGGCAGTCTTTTTTTTCCACTGTGAATATTCAATGACACTTCCTCATGTGTGTGTAAAACCCTCTGGGTGTTGTTAACAGCAGAGACAGGTATTGTCTGAGGTGTAAGACATGCCATGTCTGTCTCCTGTGTCTAAGGGCATGGTGAAACACAGTACAGCTGTGGTTGTGGATGACAGAGGTTTTGTGTGTCTACTGCCCTTATAAACCTCATACTTTGACTTTCATCACTGCTTGCCAAACAGTAAAGCTCATTGCCAGGAAGGGCTCCATAGCTTCTTTTGTTTGGCGAGCTTTCCTGTAAATGGCCTTACTTACTCTGTCAGTGATAATTTACGCTTGCTCAACCACAGTGCGCAAACCACAGGTGCATCTACACCAAGGTCTTATGTTTTACTGCAGAATGAGCCAAAAAACTAATTTGTCCTTTGAAGGAAGGCAGAGGAGAACATCAATATTTAAAGGGATAGCAGACTTTTAAGTTTTTGAAATGCTCTTTTTCCCAACATGAATGGATGGAGATTTGTCTTTGACTTAGAGTCTATAACTCTGCTAATGGCTCTGAGAATCTGTGCTTAGTGGTTTAAGCTGTTAAGGCTGGCATGCTAATGCTGATGTTTAACCAGTATGTTTTAAATGTTAGAAATCATAGTTAAGCGCATTTGATTAACTGTTGAAATAACCACATTTTTGCAATACTCTGCATCACTGGAAGCATCAGATGATCTGCAACGTTTTTAGAATACCTCAGGTAGGATAGTTGGATGTCTGTGGAAATGTCCATAATAATCAATGCAACGGTAATCAAGTTATTTCACCCCACAACAATGCAATGGATTGACCTAGCAAAAGGCCGACACTGCCATAGTCTGTTATTGCATTGCTAAAACAATATGGCTGTGTAAGAGCAGAGGTACCAGATATTTAAGTATATGAAAATGGGAGAGAAAGTTATCTGTATCATGTAGAGGATGTGGGCTAAATAAAATCAATTATCCTATCTTCTTGCATCTAATCATGATTCAGCTGATCCCAATGTACAAAAAAAGGTTTGCATATTGAGTCAGCCAGCATCATCGAAATACATTACTATTGATTGATTTTATTTTATTTACGTGTCTTACTACAGAGCACCCAATCCTCATGGGTTTAAAAGACACCAGAAATATAGTTGCAGTGATCTGAAAATTCATTACAAGTCAATATAAGGTTGCAAGTTCCTTTTACAGCAGAACTTGAGCTTTCCGTAATCGTCCAATCAGAAGAAATCAGCATAAATGGACATTTTACTAAAAAGTACATACCTTATGCCATCATAGATGTGGCAGTTAAACAGAGCATGAATCTCTTCCTCAATTTCAATTGCTGTTAATGTTTGTTCTGAATGGCCACATTCAGAGATGAGATGGAAAGCCTGATTTCATATGGGGTAATGAGAGTGATGGGAAACATCTTCCAAGCAGTCAGGTTGTTGGACAACTCAAATGCTTTGGAAGTACAGTTCAAACCTCATACTTTCTCAACATTGACCAATGGCAAGTTCCATAAAGTTGGTGTGACTGCTGCATTGTCTGTGTTGTAAGTTATAAACCCACCCTTATTGCTTCACAGAAAATGTTTCAGACGCTGTGAGATGATTCAACTAGCACTTCTGTTTGTGGCATGCAGAGGTCTTTAGGTTTATTGAATCTTACAAATTGGCTCAGGAGTGTCTCAGCTCCAGATGTACCTAATGTGGATTTTATTTAACAGAAGCCATGTTGGATGGGGATGAGTAGTCCAAAGGGAGATACGTTTAAAAACAGGCCATGGGATGAGTTGGCATTGGCACTGGTCTGTATTGTCAGTGGTGGAATTGGTTGCAGACTGGAGATGACTCAGGAGCTATGCTGATGAGAGCTTTCTGTATTTGGGGAGGAGGGGCTGACAAATCTGTGGGAGGGAGTTGAAGGACAGATGCTCCAACTCTGCAATGAGATGTAACATGACACCCTTTCCCAGATGGGGGGATTGAGAGAGATGTGTTTGCTCTGCCTCCAAGACGTATTAATACTCCTTCACTTCTTTCTCTCTTATGGTTGGGATTATTTTTTTCATAGAGAGACTTCTTTTCTCATTGTTAAGGCCTCTTTGTATTTGATGGGCAATAGGTTAATAAAAAGTGTAGTTGAGATGGAGGTATTTCTTAATAATTTCCAACAGGTCAGTCCAGGTTTTGTTCACCATTTTATCAGGAAAAAAAATGTAAAAATCTCCCGCTTCCAATGTCAATTTTGAGAAGGGCTTATCACTTTAGACTTCAATGCATCATTAGCCTGCAGGCCGCTCCATTTGCAGTCAGCAGAATGTGGAATGAAAACCACAAACTCCAAAGGAAAAGGGAGACCTTCCCCATTAAAAGCCTGTGGTTAAACTCTTGCAGGGTGGTAATTTATAAACTCTGACAGGTGGAACAAGTGAGTAGGACTTTTGAGTTGGATTTTGCTGAGTTTGTCTGGAGTTTTCCTTCCGTTCACTTCCATTTTGACCTCGTGGTAGACAGCTATCCCATTTATCAACAACAAACTCAAGTTCCTATTATTTGAGGAGAATTCCCAAGCAAGAGAACTTGCTTTGCAAAAAGCCTTCTAAACAGAGGTCAGTTCTACTTCCTCTACCTTCAAGTCAAATCACCCGTCCTGTCTGCGTTTGTGCACAGACAAAAACAAGAAAATGACTACTCTTATCATACATAAGAAGCCTTCAGACTGGTGTAGCATTCTGCCCCTTGGTTGTGCCTGTGCACTATAATTACGTCCATCGTGGCTTTCTCTGTGGTCACGATTATAATTAAGGTTTGTGTTTACATTTTTTTGAAGGTTATTGTGGCCCATTCTTCCATGTCTCTGGAGGTAAGACTGTTGAGACCCAGGCCGTCAGGAATCTCAGTTATAAATGCAACCACAATTACAAGAAATGCTTTATGTGCGGCGTTAGAAATACAACAATGGATACTCGTGTTATATTTAGAGTAGATTGATAAGCAAAAATACATGCAGGGAGAAATCGATTGTTTGTGGTATCCCTCCGTTGGTTCCTGTCTGGTTCTGTGGCTAACCCAGTTTCAATGCTGTCTCACATCCATCCTCTTCTAACAATGGAGAGAGCAGGGGGGAAAGTGCAGGGGCAAGAGGACAGCACAGCAGGGCAGGCGGACTATCTATGGGCTCGGACTGGACACTGTTGAGTGGAATGACTTGTACTGTTCACGCACTTTAACTGTGTTTTGCTTGTTTTTGTTCCTGAAATGCCAGATTCTGATTCATCCTCCAAGTGATCATCATAGAGTACAGATCCTTCTATAGTAGTGGATTAACCCCCCTTTGAGATACCCCTATCCAAAGTACAACACAGCACAACTATATTTTGTCATAACATGTTAATGAAATCAATGGCTGTATGAAATGTTTAACTGTATTATTAGCTTATTTGGTGTTTTTTGGGTCTTTCCTAAAACAAAATGCAGTGGAAATTAGGCTCCTTCAAATGGCTCTTCAAACAGACTCTGCCCTTCACATGTAGATAAATAGAGATCAGACTGCAGTTTAGACCTCTGATGTCACCAACCCCTAACAGGCCAGTAGTTAGTTTTAATTAAGTAAGTATTAGCCTGTGTTTGTGTTTAGAGCAGAACATAACGAGATGAAGATATCGAGGTAAACTGACATGGAGAAATATTTAAAAACTTAATGAGTGTGTGGTTTACAGGCTTGTAACACACTTTCTGGCTGGTTAAAGCATGTATTGGGTGATACATGCAGAGACTCAGGCCCACTGTCAGAGTTGGCCTGTTTGGCTCATGTCCAAGGCCCTGCTGCTATGAAATCAGCTTGGGAAAGCAGCAGGGGCCCTGAACAGGACAGAGAGATAGAAACAGAGAGAGAAAAAGAGAGAGAGGGAGACTGCCGAGCCCAGATAAAATTCCATTGTTTATTTGCCCAACCCTCTCCTTCCCTCCCCCTCTCCATACATCCCTCCATTCATCGTCGACCCTCTCTTTCAACTTTTTCAGGAACTTTGCAAAAACTCTGTAAAAGCCTACCAGGTCAAGGAAGCATGTCAGTCATTGAGAAAAATCCATATCTTATTTAAACCAAATACTGCTCGAGGATATGGCAACCCTGGAGTGCCTGAAACAAATGGGCTGCACATGAACAGTCTCTGCTCCAGATCTGCAGAAGTTAAGATGAGGAACAATTGCAGTATAAAAGTGAGCAAGAGGCTATCAGAATGAGCCTAAATAAATCAGTCCCCTCTGTCCTTCCTTCGTGTCCTTCTCCTCTATCATACTTTGTCCCTACAACTTGGTAGACTGAACAGGAATGAATGAGAGTGAGAATAAAGGGGAGAAATGAAAGTGACCGACATGGAGGGAAAAAGCAGCCAAGTTTATCCACTCCAGAAAGAGCTGGCTAAATGTGCAGTGGTGCATAAAATTGATTGCAGGCAAAGGCTTTGGCACATGCTATAATAAGCCACATCATGTAGGGTTTAGGGTCCCCAACTCAGCGTGGGTGCAGAAAAGGAAGAAAATAAATAATCTTTTTACTTGGCAGTATATCATTCCCGTTCTGAGCTTTCATGCTCCCGACTGCCCCAGTTATTAAGTAAAACCTCACTCATAAGGTTGACAAGTGGTTTAGGGGCTGCCTCTTTTTGGTTTCTCCCATGTCATTTTTGTGACTGTGTGTCCTGATAATTGAAATGCAGCGTGGGCTGTGGGCTGTGGGCTCCCCCCCCCCCCCCCACCCCCACTCCCCTTTTTAGGTATTTTGAAATTAAAGTGAGAAACTGTGGGATTTTGGGAAGAACAAGCATGGGATGATGATGTCATGGCATTAGTTGTTTCTGCAGGGCTGGACAAAGGTATGGAGGGACACAGGGATAGAGGGGAGGATGAAATCTTTATGAGAAGCAGCTGTTGGGGAGAGGCAGGCAGGCAGCTTTCCAGAGCACTAAAGCGGCAGCCTGCCAACAGCTCACTGACAACAAGTCAGAGGCCTGATAAAGCCGGCTATGAAACGATGACAACACCACCCGCATATAATGATAACTGCAATAGCAAAGCTTTGAATATCACCAAGTCTAAAAGAGATAACAAATGGAAGTTTTACAAGCTCAAAAACGTACAATAGTTGATATTGTCCACACCTCCCAGTGTGAGAAATATGAGTGAAATAAATATGACCTTTTACTTTTAAAGTGTATCACTGACTAGTCCTGCTAACAGAGCTAGTAAAAGCCAGCTCATAACTGACGCAGCTTGAGGACGATTTGTCGAGGAAAGTGTTTGCTACCATTACCATGATGACTCCTGACTGTGCTGGCTAACACACTGTACTTAAGTGTGTCAGGTCTTTGTGAATCCAGTATTCATTTACAACTCTATGACTAGAATATGAACACATCATATTTGGTTTACACAGGGTTCTACATGTGTGTAGATATTTGGTCATTAAAATGACCTCTTCTGTGGAGAGAGTCCAAAGAGTATCAGGCATCTAGATTTGATCCAAATGGCACTCTTGACTGGAATGACAACTTGTAACCTCTCTTATCTTAACAGTAGTCAAATACTGTATATTAGATTTTCTATTAACTTCACTGCTATAGGCAGACTTCAATCCTGGTTCAAACATTTCAGTTCACTACAGTTCTTTCAGTATGACAAAACACCTTTGCGACTCAATAATTGAACTTAAATCAGGTATAATGTGCACATGAATATGTTCAGTGTTAACAGAAACACATAATGTTAATAATTAGTTAAAATTATTCTTAGTCAAAAGTTGGCAAAGTAGCTGTGACCAAAGCTGACTGACTGCTTGATCAAGATATTACAGAAAGACTCCCAACATGTTTCAGAAAATAACAACTGTCCTGTCTCAATGATATATGGAGTTACATGCTCAGAAAAATGATGGCCACATACTGAGTGTCCATCCACTGATAGACATCTCCTGCAGTTTGTTATGCAACTGATGCTTCGCTCTGTCTCTGGCTGCAGCTATCTCGTAAAGCCTCAAAGGAATTTGGGATTGTGTGCATTCACTGAATACAAATCTTTTTTCATCTGATGCAAGGACTGGGGGTTTATCCCTCATGAACTATATCTTTGTAATACCTTTTATTTGAAAGTCAGTAAGCTAGAGCTAACAATTACAGAGTTTCAACAGGTGATAATGTGAACAGCATGTTAAAAGAATCTTAAACCATTGGATTAATTAACAGGATTTATAGAAAGGTATACATATCTGATTGAATATCAATCAAAAGTGTCAGTAGATTTGTTCATATTTGTTTTCCTATGCAGTACACTTTCATTAACCTTCATCTTCACCAGACTTCTGATCACAAAATCAATACCACTTCCACTTCCTTTGCCCCAGTGTCCACAGTCTGTCACACCTCACGCGGCTGAGGCTGAAGGGGGCTGGGCAAGTTGAGGTCTCTGAGGTCACAGTTTCCCGTGATGTTTTTATTGGACTCAGCAGATGGCTTCCCTCAGCCTCTGCATTGTTGTGGTAGCCATCTTGCTCTGAGGGTCAGGGTTAACAATAGTTGCCAATAGCTGTAGGAGACAAAAGCCTTCAAGGCTCCCAAAGAGAGTTTCCTCAGTAACCGAAGGTTGTAAAACTTACAAACTGCTGTCAAATCTACTACTTTTATGAGATGTAAAAGTCATTAGTGCTAGTCAGGCTAAGGGGAGTGCTGGGAGGAACTGTCGTGCATGCAGGAGTCAGGTCTGAGAAAGGGTCAAGCCTAAGCAAGAATTGTGTGAAAATATCAAATGACCTTTTAAGGCACTAAGATCTGCACTTTTTTACTTTAAGCCTTAGGACTCCAATCAGAGAAGCGGGACAGCCCACACTGTTTATACAGTGCAACAGTATACTTGTATTATTCTTTGCAATATCCACTTTCCTCTTTAGTTTTGACAACCCCTGTCATCCCATCCCCCCATCTCCTCTTCAATATGCTCCTCCTTCACATCTCCCATCATTCCTCTCCCTCTGGGATATGCAACACCCTTCAAAACCAAGAAAAATGTAACTGTAAAACTAGAAGGCTCTATACATTCTTTATGGTCCCCCTTTGCCCACCCCCTCCCTCCTTTCCATGCAGGATTTCTGGCCTTCATTTCTGTTTTTGGTTTTAGTAAGGAGAAAAGAATCAGGGGGGAGGAAGGGGAAAAAATGGTTGATGTTTCCCCTCAAACATGTGACCTCTGCTCGCCTCACAGCTGAAAATAATTTAGGCCTACAGGCCAGTGGACGGCTGACGCAAACACTCCTCCCTACTCTCCCCTCGCTGGGGGAGCTTGGTCCTGGCCAAAGTGGGGGTTGAAAATTAGGCTGTGAGCAAAACTAGAGGCGAAAACAATCAGTGGGTCGTACTTTTTGTCTTCTTCTTGTCAAATTAAACTATTCCATCGTGTCAATTTGTTCTTCATCCTGGAAAAAAAAAAAAGCACAAGCCCTGAATCATTCCAAAACACTGGACCCAAAGGGCCAATTATGTTGTTAGCTCACGGAAGAGTTCAGCTATGTGGCTGCAAATGTTTACGTAATCTGCAGAAATTATGGCTTTTTTTCTGACTTGCCTCAATGCCAGTTGGGACAACAATTTGTGGAATTTGGCTGAGTTAGTCGCAGATTCTCTTCATAGTAAAGGTGCAAAAAAAAAAAAAAAGGTCAGGGTTAAGTAATGCACGTTTATTGACAGAGGAATGAAGTGGGGGATTGGGCTGAACAATGCTCAGGAAATGTTTAACGGCATACAGATACCCTAAAGTATCCCAGCACATCTGGTTGAAGCCGCATATGCACACATGTACATTATGTTGGTTTGGAGTGGGATGTCTGGCAGGATGTGTTTATGTATGTCTTTGTGTTTGTTTATGAGGCTTTGTGTGAGTGTGCTGATGAGTGGCATAGCATTTATAAGCGTTAATTAGATTTTACTTAAATGTTAATGTAAATATCTGCCAATAGGATTGAGCCCTGACCTGTCCTCCTTTCTCATGTTAGCCACATCTGTGCCACGTAGCGGCCTAGCCCTTCTTCCTCATGCCAGCTCTCCACCAGATTTTCCAGTCCAAGTCATGAACACTTTGCACCAGCGATTCTTGCTTAATGTGACATGGATGGTTTCATTATACTCTTCAAACTCGCCGAGCATGTCCTCTTTCACTCGCCCTGGCACTTTATCACACACGCTGTAATAAAGAACAGAGGGAAATATGTAGCATCGTGGAAGACACTCGACACATTAAGGAAGTTAGTATGTAGGATTAAAGAGGAGTTTGCGAGGAGGATTTAAAAATGCGAGGACACATATGTGTAGGGATATGCTTATGTTGAGCACCTGTTGTTTTAGTTTGAAATAAACATGCTTTGTCTGTTTAAAAAAACATTTTTGCTTTAGGACTGTTTTCTGACCCAGGACCAGCGGAAACTCAGACTGCTATACAGACTCGTACACATTGTCTCTTCAGTCGATTTGATGTTCTCGTAACTCAAGTTGCTGCTATACTTTCCATCCACAGAGCACTTTGGTGGATGTAACAGTGGGATTTGTAGTGTTTAGTGTTTGGCTTGAATAAACTACAATAATCTCTTTTGGAAAGTGTAAAAATTAGACACTTACTGATAACCAAGAAAGTAAAAATGGGCGCTCTTCTCTGTCTTAGTGCCCCCATTGATGATTTAATAAAGACAATTGCTTTAATACAATGTGGAGTTTGAAGTACTCCTTAAGTTTTCCATGATGCCACATGGCTGAAGGAATCCAATGTGTGTTTCGTGTTAGGAAATGTTGAAGCTTTCTTTCAGCTGTATCCTCCAATTACTCCGGTTTGGAGGGATGCTGTGCAACCTGTGAGGTCCGATGCTCTGCAGCTTGGTTTCAGAATTGAGTCTGGCTTGCCACAGAAATGAGAGGTTTTAGCCATACAGAAGTTTACATTCACACACGAGAGTTAGAAGAAAAAAAAACTTTCCTGAAGGAGTCCTGGGGCAGCAGCTCTTCTTTTGCCCCCGGTTCTCTTCTTTGTGTTTGTTCATGTGCCTATTTTTGTGTATACGTTGAACTAACATGAAAAGAAAGGGTACAGGCTGAAATATTTCCAGCTGTCTGAATTTGTGCTCTGCAACAAGTTGTCTTATAAATGCTTTTCTGTGCAACTTCATGACCGATATGTTGAAATATTGGTCCATGTGTTTTTTACAATGTTTTACAGGATACACATCTCAATGTACAATCATGCTCATCACTGTCCTTTTTTGTGTGTCTGTACAGGATGCCAGCTGCTAGCACCATGACTGGTGGGAGGGCCCTGCTGCTCTGTACTAACACTGACAACTGTATCTACCAATCAGTTAACGGGTAGGTGCCTCAAACCCCATTAGTACTTTGTCTTATTCTTTGTCTCACAGTGGTAAATACCTAGCATACTAAATTGTATGCATGTTTCTGGACATCTTGTTGTGAAATGACACACTGGTGAAGACAGTATATCTCATGAAGCTCACAACACTGGCTGCTTGGTACAGCTTGTACCACTGGTCGTTATTGTGAGATTCCCCATACTGCTGCTTTCTGTTGTGTATTTATTTTTCTCAGATTTTCTTTATTTGAGGAAGATCAACAGTTTATCATATTCTTTGCTGTTAACGGCCTATTATTGAAGAATGAATAGTTATGGACCTGAGGTTTGAGATTTGAAAGAATCAATTGCGTTGCATTATGGACGTTAAGGGGTTAAACCTTCTACAACTTTCAGTGAAGTAGATCCTGTTATTGCGGCAAAATGTAACAACAATTTTAAGACCGTAAAGAAGTTCACTTTCCTCTTCCATCCTATACTTCTTCAAGTTTTCCAAAACATATTTTCTGACCTCAAATGCACGTTTTCCCATAACTATAAAAAGGGTCTGTGCTGTTAAGCATGGAAACACCACTTTCCATTTGAGTCGGCAGGGAAACAACAGCAGGACTAGAATGCAGAGCAGGGCAGAGTTGGCCATCTGGCATCTGGATACTGTTACTGCCCCCCTGCTGCCATTGTCTGATGCCTCTTTGACCACTCTCCATGGTCCCTTCTGTCGCCCTTGCAATATTCATTAGTCCTATTTAGATTATAATGAAGGGATTTTGGATGGTGCCTGTAAGAAGAGGGACCGCAAGATTTGAATGTTTTGATGATCTGCCATTTTACAATTGTTCAATAACATATGTATCTTAGGGATTTGTTAAATGTTTATCTAAAGGAATACTATTAAAATAAGTTAGATGTGTATATCTTTTTCTTCTTCATTTCGATCTTTCTTTAATCGTCTCATCCTATGTTAGCTCTGCTGGTCAGAGATACTGTTGTGCCCTCATACCCCCTTTTCTCTTTCTTTCTCCATGCTCCACCCATCCTCGGCTTGACATTACATACTGTCCATTTTTATAATTACTTTCTCACAATCTCTTCTTCACACTTAATCAGCAACAATCGTTTGTTTTTAAACAGAGAAGCGTATTATTGATTCCTCGTCCATCTGCTCCTTCACCCACACACCCCCACACCCCTTCATACTCCTGTTCTCCTTCACTTGGCTTCTCTATGTGACCTACTTTTTTCCTCTCTCGTGCCTCATGCTTAATAGACACTGCTGTTTCGCGCAAGGGACGAAAAACAAGAAAGAAGGGGGGAAGGGTGAAAGGGGTCAAGCTAATAAAACTTACAGCAATTTGGAGGATCATTATTTGGTTTCCTCATTGGCCATAGTTACAACATCACTTTATTTTATTTTCTTTAAAGGTCTCTGAGGAAACTTGATTCTTGAGTAATCTCCCCTAGAGATTTTCTCTGAATTGCATGACTGTTGGTTTTCACATCCACAGCGATGTCATCAGATGTCGCCCAGAAAGGCAGCGTTTCCTCCGTTTGTTGGACATTTCAGTCATGTGATGTATGGTCCATAGGCCAAAACTCAGCTTCTGGGGTCAGGAGAAGGAATGAAAAGATGCACGTCTACATTTGGTGGCCCCTCCTCTTCCGTGTATACTTTCATCTCCTCTCCAGAAATAGCTGTGTGTAAAGCTAGTAAACTTTGACCCTCAAACCCGGAGTTCAAATGGTCATGACCCAGTAATCTTCCAGGAGTGACTCGCTGCAGAAATAGAGGCAACAAATAGATGTCTCTGCATCTTTAATGACAATTATTGTTTCCCCCATAAAACAAAGATCTATTGTGAGTAAAGCTAAGTGCTAACACTGAATTGCCAGATTTGGAACATGATGCTTGGCTTTGTACATCTAGGCAGCAGATGACATTTAAGCTAAAATAGTATAACTGCCCAATAAATTATGAGAGTTGAAACATTATAATGTACTTACGCCTCTATTTCTTTTGTTGAATTTAGAGTGAATTTAGAGTTTGTTCATGGGTTGGCACTGACCCATTATCAAGAGATGAGTCTTTGTATGATTCCCTTCATGTTTGGGTTTATTCATGTTTTTTTGTTTGCATGGTAAGAAGTATTTTAAATGTGTTTGTTAATCTTCCTGCTGTGTTTTTTTTTTCTTCTAGGCTCCAGTGCTGTGGCTTGAAGGTCGGGGAGGCTCCGTCGCTTTCGGTGCCCCAGCGCCAAGAGGTGTGCGGGTCACCAGGGGAAAAAGACAGGAGGGACACCCCTGTGTCCACCAAGCGTCCCCTCTCCCCCTCACTAAGCCTGACCGACAGACCGGGTCCTCCTGACACCATGCTGGCTCAAAGGAGAACCACCACCACCACCACCACCAGTGACCAGCGGACTCCCAACATGGAGAATGGCCTGTGTGGCAAGCTGAACAACAACAAGAGCCCAGCAGGAGTCAAGACTGCCAGCATCCGCGATAAGATTTCACAATGGGAGGGCAAAAAGGAGTCTCCCCCTCTTACTTCTTCAGGGACATGTCCACTGAGCATGACACAGAAGGACGTTGAGACAGTGAGGAAAAAGGACTCCAAAGCTTCAGAGTTTCAAAGGACAGACAGCAAGAAGTTTGTCAGCTGGGACAGACAGGACTCAGGGAAGGAGAATGTTGGAAAGCTGGGGGATTCAAGGCCTAAATCTCCAGAGGGCCAAACAAACAAGGACAGAGAAGTAATCTTAGAGAGGGGATGTTTGGCTTCAAAGCCAACAGAACAACCCCAAGACAAGAAAACTGTTTTAACTCATGTTAAGAAACTGGAGAAGGCAACAAAGGAGGTTCCTGACAGACCTTCGCTGGCATTTCCAGGGAATTACTTCTGTCCTCCCTCAAAGGAGGAACTGGAAGAAACCGAAAAAAAGGCCAACGAGCCCATTTTTGGGACTTTTGATGTGGCTCGGCATGGAGGGTCTCGGAGGAGGAGGGAGGGGGATCCAGAGAATGTGTACAGTGAACCAGGTGCACCTTCTATAAACCCTTTACCTAAACCTCAAAGAACCTTCCAGCACCACACACCCCCCACTACTCCAACTTCAGGACCAGGCTCGGGGAAGGGACGGAGGAACTTGCCTCCTCTGCCCTCAATTCCTCCCCCACCTTTACCCACATGCCCACCCCCTGGAGTTTGCAGAAGACCCTGGGCAGACAGACCCAGGGACAGCAATAATAGGTGAGAGAATGCGACCTCGATGGCAGAAATTCACACAGCAGTTATTTGAATTAAGTGCTTATGTCATTATGCTTATATGTTCACAATAACAAAGCTAACACATTATTATTTGATATGTATAATGTTCTGCATGTCCAACACTTTAGTTTGGGGTGTTACCATTTACTTATAAGCTACGATTTTACTTTATTTTTGTTCAACCTTTTTTAAGCCATATTTGTCCCATTGATATCAAAGATCAATGATTCAAGTCTGCACCCTCTCTAGCCGCACCAGAATTAAGAGTTGGTTAAACTAGTAATCAACTTTTGTATCAATTCAGGCCTTCGCTGCTGATCAAATGATGTGTCTAAGATGTAGCGCAGCCGCATTACCACTAGCTGGGGCTGTAGCTCCTACTGGTTACTGCTATGCTGCCATACTGCTCTACTACCCAGAGGTAAACAAGCAAAGTAGATGGATAGCATCTTGTAGGAGCAGCACGGTTTGTAGTATTTTAAATGAGAAAATATCTATCTACTCGACTGCATTGAGAAATGCATAAACAGCACAGGCATGTGGACCTCCAAGGAGGACCGAAGGCTGGCAGTGTTAATACTGCTGACCTTAACCACACTTTGCTAACCAATTTGACATCTTAAACCCGCTGACAATGTGATCCTGTGTTTAGTTATGATCCCGTCTTCAGTTGTGTTAAATAAGGTGTTCTCAATATTGACTGTTTTATGAGTGTTTTCTTAACTTTGGACTAGCTAACTAATCTGAATTTAAATGTGTTTAACACACTTTGAAATGATGTCACTAGTTTTATCCCTAGTTCCAACAAAGAACAAACAAATCAACAATTAAAGTTATGTGCTAGGTTAAAGAAAACCCTTAAATAAACAGCTCAAACATCTGCATACAGAAAGCCTGGTCTTCAAATATTTTTTGTAAGACCAGTCCAGTTGAACAGTCCGTAGTAAAACAATATAACTTGTTTAAATCATCCATGGACCTTGTAAGCCTGAAACAACTTTTGTAGGTTTGGTGGAGATAATTCAGCCTGGACCAAAGTTGTCAACGAACCCAACCACAAATCAGATAATTCTATTCCCAGAGCTTAAACGTGACATGTACTGTCAGATGGTCAAGCCGTCTTGTTTTGTCCTAACCAAAAATCTCACTTAATGAAAGTCTGACATGCTCTAGTGGAATCTGTATTAACCATTGATGGTGCCGGGTGTCCTATAACCCTTCCCCTCCACCACTGTCAACCTAAAAATGAGGTAAAAATATTTCCCACATCTGCTGTAAATCACAACCACCGATGACATCATTCTGTTTCGAAATATCCCAAAGAATGAGCTCATTGGTTGGATCTCAGGAATGAACAGATTAAGTAGACCCATTCCTCTTTCCAAAACTACTGCAAAAAAGGGGAGACTAACGTGCAGATTTGTGTGAGTAATGTCAAGGAGGCCCCTTGCTTTTTCAAGATTTTTAGCATTGACATTAAAAAGGGTTGTGCCAGGCTTTTAGCCATCACAAATAATGTGCGAGGTGATCAGTTTGCAGAGTTTGAATTTCTAAATGTAACATGTGTCTATAGTAAAGTGTGAATCAGAAGCTGAGTCATTCTCTTCTGTCAAGAGCAATTAACATGTTAGACTTTTTTTTTAAGAGTAGTGCTCACATTGTGATGGTTACAATCAAACAAACAAAGCTCTGTAGGGAAACCAAAAAAATGTGAACTCTGCAGTATTGCAGTGCATCTATTGTTCACTTTCTCCGGTGGTCTGAGTTCTTGTTCGAAGCTTGGCTTGGATTTGTTACATTCCATACCATATGTGGAGGCTTCACTCAGCACAAGTGTGCTGGGTCAAGCCCTTAGTTTGGCAAGGCTGTCTCTGTGGCTTCTGCAGTGTGCATTTTCTGAGTGTGAAGAAATACACTGGGTTGCAAGTTAAGAAGGAACACTTAGCTTTCTGCATGGTATTAAATGCTCTTTTATGTAAAACCTTAATTCAACTTATAGACTGTGTATATAAGAAGTGGAAAAATGCTCTTGGTTTTTCAAAGTTAGATGCCAAAGTGCCTTAATACTGTTTTTATATCTAATGGCCAGCAGGGGGCAACTCCACTTGTTCCAAAAAATAGTTCTGATTGCATTGAAGTCAGTGAGAAAATGGTCCTATGATCTATTACTTTATGACATTTTCTTAATGAGTTGAATTCACTAGAGTGAAGTATTGTTAAAGCAGCATGATGCTAATCTTGTCAATTATAGTTCCATTTAGAGAAAGAGATGATGAAGGAGGCTTGGCTTCAGGGCATTGCTTCCTGCGATTTACTAATCCACTACTTGGTGAACCTGTCAACCAAGAAAACTGAATAAAATAAGATGGAGACTTGCAGGGCTGTTGGATTGAATTCCAATCCACGTGGCAAGCTGTGCCTAATAAAGTGACAACTTACTCTTATAGTATTTGAAGTATGTGCACGCATGAAGGGATGCACGCAACGGTGTTTGCTTGTGTGCACTTTATTCTGCTGGGCTTTAATCATTGCCTGTGATGAAACACAGATGTGGTCATTCCGATGTGGCAGCAAAATGCAACATTAGTTTAAAAGCATCAATGTGAGCTCGCATTGACTTAGAGAGATCCGTCAAATATCCTTCCTTCATCTCCTGTCTTTGTGTTTGTCATGCAACTCTCCTAAAGCTTTGTGATGTTCTGTCCACCAGGAAGTCCTACGAATTTGAGGATCTGCTCCAGTCGTCTTCAGAAAGCGGCCGGGTGGACTGGTATGCTCAGTCCAGACTGGGCCTTACACGCACTTTATCAGAAGAGAATGTCTACGAGGACATAATAGGTAAAACATATCAAAGAGTTTAAATCTAGTTACATATGCTATAATTGGATTTGTATTACCAAGATGAATAGCATTGTTTAATACCATAATGTAGGTAGCATGTTGTCTTCTTTCCTGTACCCGTCACACTCTGCATGACCCGCTGGTTTCATTTCACATATCAGTCATAGTGTGCAGTTAGTAATAGAGGTGATGAGGAGGCCAGGCTGTCTTTCCTCTGCTTTGTTTTTACTGCTCCAATTTTAATTTAGGAGCCATGCAGCTTCACTTTTATTACATTTTTTCTACATAGAAACCTAACCTTAGTTGCTACCTCATTATCTGCAGTGTTGTGCCAACCCCACCTAGAGCCAGTTTAATTTCATCAGGTACAATAGCAGCTTTGTGTGAGGTTGTACTATAGCTGAGGCTGGCTACTGTAATAATCAGTGCAATATCATGACATGAAGATGGCATAGAGCCATGGCATATTACTGGCAATTGCATCAGTGTGTCTTTTGCTCTCCTCCTTGATACTGGTGTATTATCAGGGCTCCTCGCTCGCTACAATGACTCAATCTGTTTGAGTGATTCCTCAGCTTTTCTTGGATATATTTGCTATTTCTATATAGTAGTATTGTTCTTTAAAATGCTCAGACTTTGTTCCCTAGTAATCATCAGCGTCTATGTTTCTCAGAATCACTTTTGTTATCTCCTAAAAAAAACAGGTATAGATAGTGATGATAAGTTGTGATATCCTCCTAGTCTTGTCAACAACCTCCCCACAGAAACCTGCCTCTCATCAACACACTTTAAACACACCATCCACACGACTGATATTGTTTTCAGATCGAGAAGAAAGCTACTGTCACCACTACACGTATTCAGACGCACGTTTCGATGACCGATGCAAACTCACACGTGCACAGCTGACGTGTGACGCTGTCAGCGGCCAGCAATGTGAAAAACAGCACACTGAGCCCTTGTTTTCCTCGGAGGGAGAAGAAACCGGGAACCGGTCTTTATCCTCCTACTCATACAGCTCACATCTGGTGGATGGATTGATAGAGCAGAGGGGATACAGAGAGACTGAGAGAGAAGGAGGAACAGGTTTTTTTGAAAATGAAACATCCTCATTTCTTATCTGCAGGGGAGGATTGGTGTCTAGAAGTTATTTTGCTTTAGCTGTGCAAGCTTCGTCTCACAGGGAAATATGAGCTGGATGGCTGACTTTGGTAGCTCTCTGCACATCTGGAGTAGAATTGTTTAAAAACAGTCATGATAGATCAAGAAAAAAGTACTTTATCTTCTCTTAGAAAAACTTATGAACAGTTTTTGTATCTTACATGTAACTTTTGTTTTGTAATTGTTTTTTCTCCTTCAGATCCTCCATCCAAGGAAAACCCTTATGAAGATATAGAGCTGGAGAGAAGTTGTTTGGGAAGCAAATGTGTTTCACCTGCCTCCCTATCTCCCATACCTGACACACCATCTAAGGTACCTGATCACAAATACATCAATATAAAATATAATAGATTAAAGGCAACGTATTGATGCACTAAAATTGGCTTCTTATTTCCCCCCAGCTCTCCTCAAAGCCCGGTTTCTTCAGACAAAATTCAGAACGGCGAAGCTTCAAACTCCTTGAACTACGCAAGGCCAGCAGGGACACTGGCATCTCGTCTCCCTCCCGTATCAGCCCCCCTTCTACACCCAGCAGCCCAGACGACACCCCCTGCCTCTCTGGAGACCCGTACAATCGCAGACGGAGGAAAATCCCAAAGGTATGGGAGTGTTGAGACGTCTCTTACAAAGCTTGCGCTGCTCTGTCTTTGATTTACGGTCCAGTGTGTTTCTCAGGAAGGTTCAGAGCTGGTCCACTCATGCTGCCGGCTCGGGATGAGTAAGGCAGAGGAAAAATGTCCTGATGGATATTTCCTGTGAGAAGTGTGCTTAGTGTGGATGGCCTCCCAGAAGCTTGTATTGAAACAATCTAGTCTGGCAGATCTTGTTTATTAGTTTAAGGAGTTAAAGATGGACATTTCTTTCCCCTTACCTCCAGATGGTGCTGAAAATCAATGGCATCTTTGAGGCAAGGAGAGGGAAGAAACGCATGAAGAGGGTGTCTCAGTCCACAGAGTACAGCTCAGGGAGAGGTGAGGCTCCAAATATGAAAGCATGTCTTGAACACACACTGTTATTCTGTTTTCACTTTTCATTTAGCTACTCATCCACTGTCAATAAAGTGGAAAAAAAAAAACCTGGAAAAATCCATATTCTCCATCTCTGCAATGCCACCACCAATGAGTTTGTGACTTGTTTGTGTTTTAGCACTGATTAACTGATTATAATTTGGCTATGGAAGGAAACAAGAAATGCATTTCCCTAACCCTTAAGTATCACTTGAAAAGAAAAAATCCTGCACATTACTCTTGCTAAGCATCACCAATTTTGGTCTCTCCTTTGTCAAGTGTGTTCATTTTACAAATGAGAAAGAATATGTAGATTAACCAATGTACAACTAGACAGTTTTATTGATCATTATGACCGTCAATGATTTCAAGTTTACCATCAATGATAAGAATACTGGTCTGAATCCAAAAAGTTTCTATCAGGTTACTTTACTAAGTTGTTTTTTTGGTACAAGATTTATTTAGCATGAAGCTTTCAACACGTACAGCAACAAAGGCCATACAATACAAAAACTCCTGGCACATTGTCTGGATTAATAACTTAAGATGATGTAGATATATCGGCAGAGGCTAAGAAGATAATAAGAGGATGATCCACACAGGATTGAAATCACTGTGAGCAGATTCCATGTGCTCTGAGTTATTCTGTGATATTTTATTTTCAGTCGTCTCATATCCTGTTTTTCTTTTTCACTCTTTCTTCTCTTTTTTTGAAGTGACTGATGAGAACAGTGAGTCAGAGAGTGACACGGAGGAGAAACTAAAAGGTGAGAACAGAAAATAAATGCTGATTCATTCTGTAGCTACAAAGACTGTACCCAGCACTATTAGGATCACATATTTTATGATGTACAGCGAATCATTTTATTAGATTATGAAACTGATTAATATCATAGTATTTCCTTTCTGTCCAATGTTTGATTGTATAGCCCACTTTAAACATAAACACTGATGAAACTGATAGCCTTACACAGTGACCTCACAGCGACCCTTTGTTCATCTATATGCTTTTCCACAACATGGAATATTACATGAATTGGTTTTTTTCTACACCGCTGTTCTTAGCACACAGTCAGCGCCTGGTGTCGGTCCAATCCATGCTGAGGCAGACAGGGCGGTACCGGACGTTGGAAAGGGATCTGATGGAGTTGCAGGAGAGGAATCTATTTGAGTATTTCATAGTTGTTGCACTCCACAAGACCAAAGCTGGAGTCCCATACCTGCCAGAAGTCACACAGCAGTTCCCCCTGAAGGTAAAAGAAACAATGTGGCAGAGTACCTGTCCAAAGCACTTGTACTGACAAACCAAGAATATTAAAAGAAGACAAAGAAACATCTGCAATGCACCACAACTGTAGCTGTCTAAGAGTGATAATTCAGCATAAAGTTTATGAGCATCCTGGTATGGACTTTTCTTGGAAAACCACAGGAAATTTCACACTTGTCGGCACAGCAACAGCAGGTGTTATCCAATTAAAAAAAGAAAAAGCCAGGCTGTTTTTGAATAGTGCTACTGCTTTTCCACGGACTAAAGAAAAGACGGAGCAGAACTCATCGTTCATCAGTAATGACTTTGCAGCAATGTAGCCTTGTATGTTCCAAACTCCTAAAGGGATGTTAACAATGTCAAGACTTACCATACTCTTACTGTCTTACTGGCTATAGTCAATCGTTTCTTAAAATCAAGACACCCGCTGATGTTATAGCAATGAGAAAAAGAAGACAAACACTTTTAGGGATTCTTCACATGCTTCATTATTTATTCCTTTTAGCATGCAGATGTTTTCTGTTTTCTTAGTTACCTCAGTCACTCCTACTTTGGGTTAGGGACTTTACTGTCTGCATTTAAATACATTTGTTAACAAATCTCCTGTCTCTTTTCATTCAGCTGGAGAGGAGCTTTAAGTTTATGCGGGAAACTGAGGACCAGCTGAAGGTCATCCCTCAGTTCTGTTTCCCCGACGCCAAAGACTGGGCGCCTGTCGACAACTTCCCCAGGTCAGTCTTTGTCTGATTAGCTTGCCACAGCACTTTGACTTGAAAAAAAAAAAAAAAAGAAGAAACACAACAGGGACACAGGAATTTCCCCACAGAGTGCTAATAGCTCAGCTGTTTCCCTGGCTAATAACCACTTGTTAGAGAAGCGGCTCAAAATAGAAATGACCTTGTGTCTTGTTAATATGTTGGTCATTTCTTTAAAGCGCAGACGCTGACAAATAATTACAGGGAGAAATTTTGGATTTAGCACTTGACACACCTGTTTTGGTATTACAAAATCGACTCTCTGTTTTTTTCTGTTCATAATTGGCGTTATTACCCCCATACCTCCTAGCTTAGCCTCTCAATGCAGACATTGTTCTGGGAAGTGATGATGAGTGTGCTGACGGCAATGGCTAATTATTACCTGGAGTCAAATGTTTGACGGGTTAGGGGCCACCCAACACACACCTACATTGAACTTGTTGGCACTCTTTCCTGTCAATGAGGTCCTCACAGGTCAATGAATACCTGTCAGCTACTGCTAAGGAGGTTTTGTGAGGATATTTGCAGAGTAAACCTGTCCTGAGGGTTTTTCCTCTCAAGTACAAAGACATGCCTTTGTTTACACAAACCACAAGTCCAGTTCAGGGGGGGGGGGGGGGGGTTGTGTAGTTTAAAAAGCTCTAAATATTTAATATTTACCAGCATGTTTGAGTTATTGTTGTATTTTTCTTTTTTTTATCCAAAGTGAGACGTTCTCATTTGTCCTGACTGGTGAGGATGGAAGCAGGCGGTTTGGATACTGTCGCCGGTTGCTGGTACGCTTCTTATAAACCTTAACAATAATGCCTCTTAATGTTAATTCATATAGTATTACCCGACCCAATTTCCACTGTTCCTGTAACCATTTTTATCTTGTCTGACATTTTTTCCTGCACATCTCTTGAATTCTGCTGGTACATTTTTTCCCTGATTTTTTTCCTCAAAGTGTCTGTGAAACAAAGGCTTTGCTCTGCTACACTGGTCTAATCCTGGGGTTGTGCTTGGGTGAGCAGTCTTGTGACACTCCAGTGTTTTTGATCTGTCTTCTTTTTTTTTTTTTGCCATCTCTTCTCAGCCCAGTGGTAAAGGCAGAAGGCTCCCTGAGGTTTACTGCATCGTCAGCCGCCTGGGCTGCTTCGACCTCTTTTCCAAGGTAGATACAATCATTTAAGTTAGAACACAAATGCTTTGTACACTTGAACAAAGTCGCACAGAATGAAAATGTGTTATTCATACACATAACCCCACCCACACTGTGAGAGTACAGAGCTGTACCACCCTCATTGCCCACAGAGCCACACCCACCCCCTGTCCGCTCTACTTTCCCACAAATCCTCGAGTCCTGGCTCCAGTTCAGAGACACATGTGAACTGCAGCTGATGTGGTTTCTGCAGTTGAGAAAAGTTCCCTGTACGGAGCCTGAGATTTATATGCATGTCGACCCATTTACGTAAATATCTGTGCAATGTACATATGCCTTCACTAAAACTTGGTTTGTTAAGATTCAAACATGGGCAAGAAAACCCTAAAAAACAGTATATCTGTTCTCACAGGACTTTGTAAATAGAAAGATAGTTCCATCTGCATTGCATGCACTCAGTGCTGATGACAAACTGTGTTTCATCTGTATCAAATCACTACACAAAAGTTTAATGTGGTACAGATGTGTACAGTGTGTGTTTAGAGGGGTACACATCATGGGTTCAGGCTGTTAGCTATTTGTTGTATCCACTTTTGACAATGTTTGACTGTCTCCACTTCCCACGCACCATTCATTTATTTCTGATGGTAACTAAATCCATAGCCATTTTAAATATCAATCCCGTTAGGATTACTGTTTGTTATCAGATACGTATTCCCTCTTCTATCACATTACAATGGGACTAACCTGCCTTTATAAAGGTTAAAGGTCACATTTTATTCAAAAAACACTTCACCATGTTTTTCTAACACTAATATGTGTCCCTAGCCTGTCGACAACCCCCAAAATGATGTGAAAAGTCCATCCTCTCCATTTTTTACCTGCTCCACTATTCAGAAAATGTGTGCTCAAACAGGCCGTTTGGAGATTTTCCCTTCATGACATCACAAAGGGCAGTAACCCCTCCCCAAGGTGGGTGACACTTCCAAAAGCGAGGTGTTTGTTCTGCCCTCTGAGTCTGCCTTCTCACCATAAACAATTGGTCATGGTGCCAGAAAGCCTGAGCCACATCTCCTTCCAGAGAGAGGCCTGACCACGCCTCAGAATCTTAACACAGCTCATATGTATTTAAAGCTACAGACACAGAAACAGCCTGCTCTGAAAAAGAGGGCTTTACAGTCATGATCAAATACAGGATCAGAGTGAATTTTCGGCAAGAAACTTCAAAGACATGTTTTTGGGAACTCTGCGACTTGTTTAAAATGTAAGAGGATTTAGTATAATATGTGACCTTTAAATAAATACTTACATTAAATATCATATTGATGTTTAAAGCTATGACAAGGACCATAGCCTCTGCACATGGCGCCCAGTGATTTCTGGTGTTTAAAGCGCAGAGCCATGTTCTTTGTGTTTTTTTTTTCAGATCTTGGATGAAGTGGAGAAAAGGAGGGCTATCTCTCCTGCTCTGGTGCAACCTTTCATGAGAGGCATCATGGAGGCTCCTTTTCCTGCTCCAGGAAGAACCATCACTGTCAAAAACTTCCTACCTGGTTCTGGGACAGAGGTGAGCCTAGTACATCAACATTTTCTAGAAACAATGAGTCCACATCAGTGTCTTTATTCGTACACATGAAGTGCAAACAATGCTATCTAACTGTCTTTGTCACACTCACTTTCTCATTCTTTATCTTACAGGTGATAGAGTTGTGTCGGCCCTCAGATTCTCGTCTGGAACATGTGGACTTTGAATGTCTCTTTTCCTCCCTGAGTCTACGTCTCCTCCTGCGAGTGTTTGCCTCTCTGCTTCTGGAGCGCAGGGTCATCTTCACTGCTGACAAACTCAGGTAGACTCCAGCAACATATTTTTGGAGAGTGTGTGTGTTTAGTCTGCTCCCTGATATAAAGATCACATGTTAAGTCTTGCATTAAGTATCGTTGAGGTGGGGTTCATTGCAGAGTTTTCATTTCATCAGTTGTGATCAGATTCTTTGAGGAAGGGTTTTGATGCTGGAAAGACAAACTTGTAAAGAGTTTGAAGGATGTGGCGGAGAGACAAACAGCCTGAGCAAAAAGAAGATCCTGACAGAGTATGAGAGGAAGGAATGCTGTTGCGTTATACAGTCGCCTGGGGAACAATCACTTCTCCTCTGGAAAAACTGTCATAGACGCCAGATAGAAGGAGTGAGCTTTGAGAGGATGACTCAAGAGCTAACACGTGTGCACAATGACGTCATCACACCCACACAGTCCACTTAAGCCCCCCTGACTGTTTCTTACTGTTGTAGTACACCTGGTCAACACGTGGGCTTAGCACAATCAGTTTTATTTGGTCTCGATTTGCTTATACTTTTGGCGCCTTAACTGAAATACAATCTTGCTTTTTTTTCCCTCCTCGTTTATGTTCCCGCCTTTCTACTGTTGTGCAGAAATTAGCCTTGGAAGCGTTTCTCACCAGAGCTCAGAGCTCATGAGCAGATCACGTCGTAGTTGCACATTTTCTACCCTAGAGTGGAAACTTGGCCTCGTCAATTAATTTTTTTAATGAATTAACCGTGAGCATATGCACACCCGGGAGACATTAAGTAAACAGCATGGGGTTGAGTGTGCTTGCTTCTGCTGTATAGTTTTTTTATAGGCATTACATCACCCTCCTCCAAGAGATGCATTAAAAATTCTTCTCATGGTAACAATGGTCTTGTTAGAGCAACAGTAGTGAACTTTTAATATTGTGTTCCAAATTAGGTAGAAGGTGGAGGAGAGGTTATTGTCTTCAGGGGTTGTTCAGTGCCCTCTTGTGGTCAAAACTAGACTTGTTAATTTCTGAACCACAGAAAAATTCAGTCATGAGTACCATATTTTAAGGATATGCATTGGAAGTGCAAAATATTTTAGCTATCTTAATTTTAACAACTTGGTTATATTCTTTATAGCTCCAGAATAACAACTGAATGGACTTTGTGGTAGGCTTGCTAGTGATATTAAACTAATAATGTGATAACCAGTATTTATGATATCTGAGGGCGTTGTAATAGGAGGTGTTTGTGGGCTTTTTTTTAAACTTTTCTACAGTTTTCACTGATTAAAATCTCTCTTTCCACAGCACCTTGTCTCAGTGTTGTCATGCAGTAGTGGCTCTGCTCTACCCTTTCACCTGGCAGCACACGTACATCCCCGTACTCCCACCCTCCATGTTGGATATCGTGTGCACCCCCACCCCCTTCATAGTCGGCCTCCTCTCCAGCTCTCTGCCTCGACTCAAGGAGCTGCCCATAGAAGAAGTAAGATCAGCTTTTTTTCTTTGTTTGCGATGTACTGACTTTAGCGCCCTTGACTCCGGACCTTTCCTCCTCTGAACAATAGCTGCAGGAAATGACATCACTCTCCCTCTGCTCCTCCCCCAGGTCCTGGTGGTTGACCTCTGCAACAGCCGCTTCCTACGACAGGTAGAAATCACAGAAATGTAGAGAAAACAGTGACACATAGAGCCATCCTTAAACTCAGTTTAACATGGAGTGATTCTAGAAGATGCTATGTGAGTACTTCATGTTTATTCTCTACGGCGCATGGACTGTTTTTTTTTAAATCTGTGAATTTCCCTCCTCAGCTGGATGATGAGGACTCCATTCTTCCTCACAAGCTGCAGGCGGCTCTCGAGCACGTGCTCGATAAGAGAAGGGAGCTGGCCTCTGAGAAAGGAGATCTACCCAGTGGTAACTCATCACACTTTTTACAATATTGTCTCTGTAAAGATGTCTTATATAATAATAACATTTTTTTTTTATTTTTATAAATACCAATAATTCTAAAGTCACTGTTGTAAAATGTTTAGAGGAATGATCCACAGCATGGTTTCCACATTTTTAAAATAATTGTTTTTAGGGCACCAGATAGACTGACAGTTTTGACATGCCCCCCATGTACAGAGAATATACTGTAGGATATACTGTGTATATATATATATATATACATAATATACTGTGAAGCAAAATATAACAAAAATCCAAATGTGCGAATGATGATTGGGATGCCACACTGGGGTTGGGCGTTTCTTGCCCTGAGAGCAACAGGCCTAGGTGCTCTAAATTAGACAAGCTGATTCCTCTAGGAATAAGGGAGACAGAACCAGTTAGTAGAAGACTGATTATAAAGATAAGGCAGTGACCGTTACAAAGTGAATCTTCATGATCGGACAATAAAAATCTACAGCATCTATAGAACAGAGAGCCGAGTGATGCTGTGATATATGTCAACGCAAAGAAGGGAACTTGCTTCTCTGATACAACATGTATTAGTCATCCTGATGTAAGGACAGTAATTTTCCTGTGATTTAATCATTCATATTGTATTCTCACCTCCTCTACCTCCACCCAGACTCCAGCTCCCTCAGCACAGTGGCGTCAGAGGCCTTCGTGCGTTTCTTTGTGGAGATGGTGGGTCACTACTCTCTATTCATGGGTGGAGCAGAGCGAGACGACGAGTCTGTCTCCTCCCCGACGTTGCCCAGCCCCTCGTCTTCCTCGTCATCCTCCTCCTCCTCCCCCGTCTCGTCCTTCCAGCGTGATGCCTTTCGCAAAGCGGTCACGTCCAAGAGCTTGAGGAGGTTCTTGGAGGTGTTCATGGAGACGCAGATGTTCACCGGCTTCATCCAGGAGAGAGATCTGCGCCGTCAGGGCCTCAGAGGTACTGAGATATGATGACCTTCAAAAGTGTTCAACTTTATTATCTTGAAAAAGAAAAAAGAAGCTGGTTTAACACACATAGCTGCTGTATGTTTATGAAATCTGTTTGACTTGTTTTATTCCCAGGTCTATTTGAAGTGAGAGCACAGGAGTATCTGGACTCACTGCCTGGGAGCGAGCAACGAGGAGTCAACAAGTTCCTCAAGGGTCTAGGTGAGATTTAATGTATTTAATCATCCTTCAATCAGTCATTTGATAACTATCACATCAGCCTTTCAAAGCCAGATCAATAAGAGACTGAGGGCAAATATTTTCCCCTTTTCAAGACTGCATTTGGCAGGAAGGAAACCATTTTTGTAAAGGAACTATTATTAAAAGCAGTGAGTAGTGGTCAGCACCAAATTCAATTCCACATAAGCTACATGAACATCGATCTTGTGTTATACTGCAGGAGAACATTTTGGAAAAATCTAGTTTAAAAAAGTTGAATAATCCATAGAGTAAGGGCTTTATGTCTTGTGTATAGATTAAAATCTTCTCCTGTGCATTTCTCTGAAGACCAATTTTAGAGAACTTTGACAAGCCAAGTCACAGCCGTGCACACATAAAAAATTATGTTTGGACCAGCTATGTGTACACATCCAAGGAATTCAACTCTTTTTTTACATTGCTCTCAAATGTAACTCCATATAAATAGTCAACAAGCTCAACAAACAGTTCATTAGATATTTATTAAATATAATGATAAAATACAAAAACAGTTATAACTGACTAAAGTGTAAATGATGCTGAGGTGAACAGGAGCCTTAGTTTTGTCCATGCTCTAACATTAATAAATGATATGTTTAAAATGTCCCTGCTTTACACCTGCAGTAATAAGATTAAGATCCTTACTACACAGCTGTCAATATTCAAAGAACTATAAAGCTTATTGCTGCATAAGCGAATACAAGTGTTCATCAAGTACTCTTCCCAAACTACCTTTTATAATCTCACTCAACTTTTTTTGTAATTCCAGGAAACAAGATGAAATTCCTCTCCAAGAAATGATGTCTGGATCCAGGAAGGCATGGTCGAAAGTATGAAAAAAAGAGAAGAGAAAACATAAAGACTAGAGGATGCGCTCCCTGGACGTGGAGAACGTACTACGTGGATGTTTTAGAAAGGCAAACTTGAACTGGACCTGGAGGTAGTGAACTCGAAGGATTCTGGGGAATTATCCAATGATGTTGGGAGGGGTTAACTCAGCTTGGACCAAAGACCCCTCCAACACAACGTCGTGATATCCAACAGAGCGTTGATGTTTTACAGATTCTCATCATTCCCTGCAGTGTGTTTCTGTACAGCACCAGTCAGTGTAAATGTTTATTTTAGGATCAGTGTTCTCCTTTTTTCCATCATCGACTTCACCTGGAAAACCTGTAAGGAGGAGTGTCTCATTGTGTACAAAACTTTCCTATACATTCCAAGTATTTTCTATAGGAGCTTTTATAAATACAGTAGTACAACTTCTTCATCAGCAGGAGGCTTTTAAGTTAATTTATATTCTTTTTTTCTTTAGATAAACTTAATCTCAAATGTTTTATTTTAAATGAGTGCAAATAAATCTCCTGTAGTTTGTAATAGGCTTAATTTAACAGAGTCTAGAGCAGACTGTTTGTAGACCACTTTGGGTTGTTGGGTAAATGTACCACTGTTTGAGTAAATCTACTTTGATTGGACAAAAGGAACAAGCATTAAAAAAAAGGAAGACTGAAGACAATGTAAAGATGGAAGAAAAACAATGTGAATGTGTGTCACACTTTGGTCTGAGTAAAAGGTTTGGAAGTTGACGGAGGATGTGCATGTTAGGCTAATCTGTATCATTGTGTCTCACAAAAGCAACTCGGTTTGCCTTAAACTTGATTGAGAATGTGATGAAAGTTTATGAATAAAGTGATTCATTTTTTTGAATAAGAAATGTCTCTTTAATTATCAAAGTGAGGCAGAGGAACTCTAGCAGTGTGATAACTGCTTGTTGTACCATTTTGAAATGACTCACATGGAGATGTTGTTTATATGAACTACTGTCAGCACTTCTACAATTACTGTACTATGAGAGCAGAGCAAGTAAGGTTTGAGGTGACAACCAAAATATAACAAGAGCGCATTTGTTTACATATGATGCCAAATTATTCAGTTTTTGAGGTTACACTGTCTGGCTTTAGTGAATTATTTAGAATTGATTATGTGGGTTTACATGGATGAAGGTTAGTTTTCAGTTTATTTTGATTTGTTTATTCCGAACATGTAACATAAGACAAAGGTGAACATAAAAAAACAGACAAAAAAGAATAATTACAAACAGTGTAAGGTATAATTCAGAAGAAAAAAAAACACTTGAGCTATTTTAAGTTACATGTCCGCAAAGGAGTGGGAAGAAGTAAACACTTATTGAATCCCACTCCCTCTCCATCTATTCAGCTAGTTTGTATTATATTTGTAAATTCTGACTTTAATATAATATAATATGAAAATGTATTTTTATAGTTTATATATGTATCTTTTCAATTTCAAGTTATAAATAAATATATAAATGACCTACAGATTCTCAATAATATAATAACAAAACCAACAGCAAAAAAAATGGAAAATAGAAAAAAAGAAAACAGCAGCAACAATATGTAAACATGAATCCCTGCAGACATCTTGTGGACTTGAGTTGATGGATGACAAAGATTTCAAGATGTAGGGTGTAAGATATCAGGCTCCACTGACAGGGTGAACCGTAGGAATTAAATAAAATATGTTTGATATTGGGTCTGCTTGACTGAAAAATATGAATTTATATTATTTCACTTTATATTAACATTCTTTTATATCTTCAGTGAAATCAATTTGAGTCTACTGTGTTTCTCCTCTGTCTTTTCAGTAGCCTATAAAGGGTTCCCAAACTTTTTGGCCTGTGATCCTCAAAATACGGGGTGCCAAAGATTGGGGACCCCCCACTGTCCCTGGAGGTGGATAAAGAAACATTAGCCAAAAAAGACATTATTTGAGTAATTTATTGTAACCAAGTAATCTCCATGTGTAGACCGTTGCACTGATCGGATATACAAAATGTAATAAACAGACACACAGGTGATGTCTGTGTGTGTAGAGCTGCAGCAACTTCATTGTTGCAGTCATTTAACAAAAATTTTAAAATGTTAATTACATATTACTTTTATTTCCAGTATCAATTTGGAAGTAGGTTTTGCAATTTTATCAGCTACCTGTCATACCCAAAATATCCACTAGAGGGATCTGTTACCAAGTTTTTGTTGCCTTGTCCCTCAGAGTCCAAAGTTCAGAATCACATCTCAGACAATCAACCTGCAGGCCGGTAATGACCTGCACAACATGACCAAGACTAACAGCAATGACTGCTTTGTCTGCTTATGTGAGAGTATACGCAGAGGAACCTAAATAAGGAACAAAAAAACCTTTGATTTATTTATCTATCTTCTTTTAACTAGAACACTTGACAAAAGAAAATAATGACAAGATAGATTTTTCTTACACATCAGTCTACAGTAAAACTTAAGAACTATCTCTAGAGTGAAGTGGTATGAACAAAGAAAAGTTGATCTAATAAAAACCCTAGGCTAGACTTTTAGAAAATAAACATGAATCCAATATTAGACTAAATGCAACCCAGTTTTGCACATTTGAGAAATAATTCAGTTTTTGGGGCTAAAATTGGAATATTCAGTTCAAAAGTTTTTTTTACAGACTAAAGGTCCAGATAAAAGACAACACAAAGGGACAGCACATTACATAAATAGACAACACAACAGGCTACACCAAAAGTAAAGTTGTTTGTTTTCAGCCATTGTAAACTTCCCAATGGAAAAAAAAAAGACTTAAAGTCAAACAAATTCAGGCTTGTACTCAATATACAGTTAATTCCTGTCATGTAGCCTACAGTCTACATATGGTAAATTGTAGGCTACACCAGGTAGGCCTTACAAGTGCCCTTATATTAAGGATTTTTTTGTTTTAAAGTTGTTTGTGTTTCAGCCAGTGACCGGTCAACCAGTGACAGTTTCCCCTGACTGTAACTCTATTTTTTTTTTTATATTAATGATATTTCCTTTGCAACACCCCTCCACCCTCCACCCCCCCTTTCCTTTAGGATCCCCCCCCCCCTTTCTCCTCCCCCGCCCTTCGTCATTACGTGGTGTTGAGCGGTCAGACCTGCCTCCCTCCTCCTCTCCTCCTCCTCCTCCTCCTTCTCTCCCTTGGTCTCTTTTTCTCTGGCTTTTACCAGTCTTCATGTCATACCACGGCTAATTCCTGAAATTCCTGCCCACCTCTCGCTTCAAACAAAACGGCTTCAGGGAAGGAGACCAGGCTGCAGAAAACAAAAGAAAAAAAAAAAAGAAACAGAATAACTCCTGATTTTTTTTCTTCTTTTAAATAATAAAATATTCCTCCACCTGCCTGCCTGGCTGCCAGAGCTTCACCAGGTAAGCTCGTGCAAGTGTTTTACTATTTCTCTGTTGAATGTTTCCCCTCTCACGTCCAGACTTAAACTGCGTATTAAGTCGGAGAGTAAACTTTCACTTTGTTGGATTTTGTGGATGTGAAGTCGGTATTTCACTCCACTCTCCCTCTGAATCATTCTCACTCACTGTCCGAAGTTACATTCCTCAAATATCTCACATTTCTTCGCTCAAATTCCGACATTTTTTCTGTAACTCCACAGCTGCGGTGTGTGTATTTGTGATTGTTTGACTTCCTGTGACTTCAGCCGGAACTTTTTTTTTTTCCATGTTTTTTGAAAAGGAATAACGTCACAGTCGAGCTGTGAAACATTAGCACATTAGGGTGTCTGTTTAAAGTTTTACACCTGAAACGGAGCTCATTAATAGTGTATTTATTAACTCGCAGCTTTAATTCAGAGAGTTTTTTCTCTCCTCTATCAACAAGTGTGAGAAGACTGAAAGTAGTCCGAAAGCTGCGATGTTGCCTCTATATTTCTCTGCCTATGACATCATCTTAATGTCTTTAAGGATAACTACAAAAAAATGTGTTTAATGACACCTGGTTGCAGTGTCAAATAACTTTTCAACAAAGTAAAAGAAGAGAGAATATAATGTTTGAAACCCTCTATAATAACCCTCTTTAAAACGTTCACGTCAGTATGTCAAACAAACTGGTAGACTATAGGATATTAAGTTCAGGTCAATGTCAATGTTGTGCACTGAAAATACAGGAAAGTAATTTGAAAGAGAATCAATTTCAGAACAAGTAGATTACAGGAGTAGTCACAAAGCATGCTAATATTCTCTCTGTCAGAGTTAGGCTACGCATATTATATGTGGCTTATTTTCAGTTACTGCCATTGTTATTGTTAATGTAATGACATTTAAGACGTGCTTTAATGTAGTCACTTTACAAGTTTTTTTTGTATAAATTACTCAGAATAAGTCTTTAATGTTTAAAGTATATGCTAAGAATAACTATGAATAACAGATAAATAAGGCACAGTGAAAAACTAGATTTATCTCTGAAATATTAAATCATAAATAAGTTGCGAAAAATAAAAAAAATATTATAAAGACAAGCATAATGTTGTCTCTTTAGAATTTATTTTTCCTGTTATTATTGGTCTAAAAGTCTGCACCTAAAAAGTGATCACTGCTGCATTACAAGTGTCTTTCTTCTTTGAATGGAGTGTAAAGTTCCTAAGTCCAAGTTATTATGCTTTACTTTTTATCACGTGTTTATTCCCTGATACATGTTTTACTTTCTAGCCATGATTACAAGTTTTTTAGTTTTAAACATAAAAAAAACCTTTTAAGATTCAAGATCTCTATCTCAGGTAGTCCTGTTCAACACGGAGGCACAAGCAGATAAGCAACACATAAATATTCAGCTGTCAGAGCAAACACAACAAACAAAAGCAAAACGTAGCACAAGTAGAGTAAGAGAGTTAATCCATGAATTCACCTTAAATTATGGGTTGTGTTAAACAGGAAAAAAATACCTTAAAGCGTTTTCAGTAGAGCAACCTACCTCTTAGATATTTTGCATATCATGCTGTAATATATAATAATATAATATAATGACAGTTATAAACGTTGTTTATCTTCATTATGAAACTTTTATTATGACTTATGTTAACTTCATTTTGTTGACAGCAGGTCCAAAACTGAAAATGCAGAAGATTAAATGTAGCAGAGTATTTCCTGTCATACTGCGGCTTTTTAAGAATAATGTCTAAAAGCTTCTTGTACAACTTTAAATGAGTCATTATTGATCATGAGAGGTGTCTGTGAGTAAAAGTCTATTAATCCACTTCATTCAGGTGTCTAGAAAATCAGGATTAAAAAAAAAGAAATCCCACAGAGAACAGAGAAAAGTTTAAATGTTTATTTTCCTTGTGATACACATATGTATCACATTCTTAGTGAAGGTTTTGTTTTTATTAAATATATCAAGTAAAGTTTAAGATGGACATTTCATAATTTCTAAAGTGATGTAGCTTTGATTGGAAAACAGATTTTTGTGTATAAAGAAACATGAAGTAACATTCAGGGAGGCTGCCAGAGATGACTTTCATTCTGAATAAATGTGCTACTTGTTTTCTAATTTAATGAGTTAAACATTTAAATATTTATCAAAAGTGTTGGAAAACAGCTACTGCAAGCCACCCAATGCTGCAGTGATGCAGTGGAATAACATGGAGTAGCATCATTTTAAATGACCGACTGTCAAAAAGTCTAAATGTATTCAAGTTACTATCATAACACACCAGAAAATCAACTTATGTTAACATTTGAAACACGTGTTTGTCTGTTAATGGACAACTTTTGGATCCCGTGACAGACTCAACAAAATATTCAGCTTTACCATAAGTGCATCTTTTTTATTATTATTATTATGGGCTATTATGAGAGACAGGTGTAGGGTGAGAGAGTGGGGGATGACATGCACCTTACAGCGGCAGGACCGCGGAGTTGACCCTGCAACTAAGGACTGCAGCCTCTGTACATGGTGCGCCTGCTCTGAGCTAAACCAGAACCCCGACCATAAGGTCTTCTACAAACCACTACAGTAATTAAACTTCCATTGTGACTGAAATTATGTGATGTGTGTAGGTCTGTGTGTGACAGAATTTGTGATACAAGATATTTCAATAGATCCTGTCTGTCTTACTGCAGAGTGGATAAGTCTGTATGTGAGAGTGTTTTTGCTCAGGATTTTCTCTAACAGAGACAGATTGCTGGGGCTTTGTGTGTGTGTGTGTGTGTGTGTGTGTGTGTGTGTGTGTGTGTGTGTGTGTGTGTGTGTGTGTGCGTGTGCGGACTGGGTTTTCCAGAGGGGCAACAGGTGGAATGGAGCAGGGTGACAGTCTGTAGAGGGGGAGGGCGGGTTGTGAAAAACACACCTGTCAAAGCTTCCTCTTAAGTGTCTGACAGCCAGAGGAGTTTGGGTTTTTTTGTTTTCAAGGCCTTGGGTTCACTATTGCCCCAGACGGATGAGTTATACTGTAATGTGAACTCTAAGATTGTAGTGTTTGAATTTGTGTGTGTGTGTGTGCACCTGTGCGTGTGGGTTGATGTGTGTGTAGGTGGATGTAACTGGGCCTGGAGGTGGATGTGTATGTGTGGGTGAATGAAGCGGTACCAATAAGAATGGAGGCAAAAAGAAGTGTATTTGAAGTAACTAACAGGGAGCCACTGTGTGCTGTGTGTGTTTGTGTGTGTGTGCGTGTGTGAATGTGTTTTTGTGGAGTTGCCTTGAGACAGGTCCTCTTCACTGTGGAGTTTTTTTGCTCATCTCACATAGCGATCATATCTTCTCTGCTCGCACAAGAGAGAAACGAATAATGCCTCAGATATGAGCCTCCAAGAACAAAGGCTTCCCCCCCTCCCTATTATACACACAGAGGTCTACACCTACAGCTCTGTGCAGTGTGTGTGTGTGTGTGTGTGTGTGTGTGTGTGTGTGTGTGTGTGTGTGTGTGTGTGTGTGTGTGTGTGTGTGTGTGTGTGTGTGTGTGTGTGTGTGTGTGTGTGTGTGTGTGTGTGTGTGTGTGTGTGTGTGTGTGAGACTGTTTAGCCCATTGATGTCATCCAGTCTGATGGATCTCTCTGTTGGATGGTTATTATCTGGGGCTGTTTTGACCGACCCTGCTCTGTCCACTCTGGATAAGGAGTTACAGCTGTAGGATTTGAATAATGATCGAAAAAGAAGTAAGCAATTCCAGTGCATGTCATGGTCACAGACTATATTTCTGTGACATTTTGACGATTCATTCTCGCAAATAAGTGCAATTGAAACACTACCTAATTCTGCAGTTCTTTGAGTGACCACTGGAGGCTGGCTCAAAGAGAGTCAATCCCCATTCAGGTCTATTATGAACACAGTGTTGTACTCATCCCTCTGGGTCGGATACTGCAGGAGACAATCAGTGCAAGACATACGAGATAAAAAAACAAAACATCTATTTATTTCTTCAATTTGTTAAATAATAAAAATGGTATCCCTCAAAATGATCTACTTTATCCTAGTTTAATCATATTCACAAATATTTTTGTAGCAATGTTACGGCTACAAAATGTTTTTTTTTTTTTTTATGCTGATAAGCTTTCAAAGTCCAGATACATTATGACGGGTATGTTATCAGATTTAAGCGTGAACATGTTAAGTCAGAGATGTAAAAAAAAAAAAAACACAATGTGTTATATGCATGTGATTGTTATGTCTGTACATTTATGCAGAGCTTGGAGGCTCCTGCTGTTTCAGCCCAGTTGGACTCGGTGCCAGAGAACATGTGCTTCATCAAAAAAGCCCAACAAAACAATCCTGTTAGTTTCCACCGGCTCTCTCTGTGACTTTCCATCGCATAGCCTGCCTTACTTTCAGACTGTGTTTCCTGCCTTTACATTCCGGGCCTGATTAGTGGAGATTGTGACCCGTTGAGTACTCACACACGCTCACAAACAACACACAATACCAACCAAAAACACACACAAATGCACAAGTCAGACAGACGCAAGACGTGCAATACCGGAAACAGGTGCTGGAGTTTAGTGAAGTTTTGGACACCACACAATTTTCACACTTTAACTTTTTGACTCTTCCTTCATATTGACCCACACTGGTGCACTCTCTGACCTTGGTGCTTCTTTTGACTGCTGATAATGACAGCTGTCTACCTGGAATCGAGTCATTTTGAGATGCTGCACAAGTGTGCGCGATAAAGAAGCATTTATAGTCTGACATGAAATCTAGAATTCATAGGTGTTTTTCAGGATATTGTCATTGTCTGACTGTAAGAACCAGTTTACATCACTTTTCAAAGCTTCTTCAAAGTCTGCTAAATTTCTTTGCATTGTTTGCTGGTATCATCATAATGTAATGTGCTAATAGGGCTAGCAAAGGATGTGATGCTGCACTTCCTGATGTCTGTCTCTGCTCCTAGTATCAAACTAGGAAATATATGATATGCATGATTGTTGCAACACATATTGCACTACATGTTATTGTTGTTGATTTTTTTTTTGTCAAGAACTTCCAGACATGACTTTTCCTTGCTGACATATATATGTAACGCTGACTGAGTTGAACTATTGTAGCCTAAAACAATGCAAGTGCAGGTGTGTAAAAAGTAAAACATTACTCGAATAATGACATTGATAATCGTATCCATGGACCATACCTACTAGTAACCTGCTCACCTTGCTGGCACACAACAATGCATGGCAAAGACCCAGCTACCTGAAACTTTTAGAGGTTGTCATGTGTGTGTGCGTGTGTGTGTGTGTGTGTGTGTGTGTGTGTGTGTGTGTGTGTGTGTGTGTGTTGTCTTTGAGTTTTCAAAGCTCATGTTTGCTCAGTGTTTATTTCCTCTTAAATTGTGTCCATTAGTTTTTTTCCTCATTTGGTCGGGTGGTGTGTGCAGTTGTGTAAAGGGATGGGGGCAGTCTGGGGGTTACATGGCCCCCTGACCGCAGCACCAGCTGGGGGATTATCCTGTTGAGCTGATCCATGGAAGGGGGGCCTCGCTGGGGCTGGTTGTGGAAGGACAGGCGACTGGACGGGTGAGGGAGGGAGAGAGGAAGCTAATAGAAGAGAGAGTTGGGGGCGGGGGGGGGGGGGGGGGGGGGGGGTGTTTTAAAGCATGGCTTAAGTTAATTAACCTCCTGGACATTTGACTGGCGCACTGAGCAGCACACTAATGGTTTATGGTCTCAACAAATCTCACAGTGACAAACAGCCGCCCTGAGCTGGAGCTGCAGTTAGTTTGAAATCAGTTACAAAAACAACAGAAGTCAAACTCTGTGTCTGTGATTGACTTCAGAAAGTTGTGTTTGTTGTGATTAAATGAAGCCATTGTCTAACACAGCTGGTCGACTCGTGATCAAGATTAGCGGTTTAAGGATTTTGCCGCAGAAAGATTTATTTTCTATTTTTGGATTTCAAATGCATGATGTAAATCTGAAAAGTTGTTTTAGATTAGCTGAGCTCTGTTGTAGCTTAAAATCTACTATTTTACATCGATGTGGATTTTTTTGGGTTCAAATGCAGCCATCGGGGATGCTGCTCCATCATGTTACCTTTAGTAAATAAATCTGCCCTGCCCTGATAGTTATGAGTTTGGAAGGTGACTTTCCTGAATGCACATTTTGTTTCAGACTTTCTGAGGAATGGAATAATATTTGTTGACGTCATAATCTGTAAAGTCAATCAGTAACTAAAACCTTCACAGCCTCCCAAGAGAGGGCCTGTTAACTAGTTGATTTAGAGCAATGTCACACTCACAATGTGGTTTCTCTCAGTGTCGCTTAGACTTCCTTTATGGCGTCGGTGTCGCACAGAGTTCAAACATTCGATAGTTATTTTTCTCAAAAGTCATTTATGGAGAATATTTCCAGGTCTGCAGCCTTTCTTTAAATGATCAAATCTTCTATTAGGGGTTAGAGAAAACTGAAAGTTACATATCAAAACAGTTGAGAATCACAGGTTAGGCTGTCAGGTACTGGTCCATAATGTAATACACATTCAGCACATTATCATAGTCCAATAAAAGACTTTGAGTGATGTATCTGGAAACTTATAATAATTATATTAAGATGACGAGCCTACTTTCTTTAATTCTGTTTGTTAGTGCGTGAATGTTTTGGTTATGCGAGTTTATCTCATTATCCTTTGTTCGTTCGTCCTCACCTGTTTATGTGTGTGTTCTGTGTGTGTGTGACAGTAAGCGAGGTTTGGAGAAGGGCTGACCAGCGAGACTTTTACAGGAAGTGATGTGGACATCAGGGGGCTCAGAGGAAGTGTGAGGGGGGGTGGTGGGGAACGGGCTAGAGAGTCTTACTCACTCCATTCAACGCACTGACTCACTCACCGGGTCTCTCTGACCATTTTCAATCAAGCCTTACAATTCAGACTCCTGTACCTCCTCCACATGACACACACACACACACACACACACACACACACACACACACACACACACACACACACACACACACACACACACACACACACACACACACACACACACACACTCACACTCATGTTTGGGATTATTTCTGACGTAACGGTCACTGCTTTTCCTTATTTTTCTGCCCTAAATGGATGTGAAGGTCTCTAACTTTCAGGATGACAGGAACACACAGAGCTCTGTCTGTACTGACTCGTGAGTTTCTCTTCGTTGTGTACGAGCATCTGCGCCCGTTTTCATTTTTCCTGCATGTCCGTCGACAGGAAGAGGCTGAGCTTCACATGTCTCATATCCCCCCCCCATAATGTAAACGCAAACATCCTTCAAAATAAGATGTGTAGTGTAAACAGGATATTAAAGTGCTGTCACTCTTTCCTGGATCTCACAACTGTTTACAGGCTGCTTTTTATTTCTCTTTTAAGAAGCAGATGGAATGTCAAATGAATCTTATTGATCAGTTTGTTTGTTAAACCAAGACAGTGCACAAACGCGTAGATTAGATTCTCAGCTGACAATATCTTCCTTTAATAACCAGTCATCTGTGTCGCTGATGAAGCAACAGGCAGCCTAAAAAGCCTCCTGGCATTCATATCCTGGTATGATCCTCCTTGGCATGTGTGTCGAAGTGTGTCTGAGGACGCTGATCCCTCTTTAATGTGTCTTCTCATTTGTTGTCTGGAGGCCCTTTCTGCACACACCGTCCTCCCAGTGTTATCTCAACTTATTTAAGTGCCATTTATTTGATTTCACTTAGCTTATTAATGATCTCCGAGCTTTTCAAAATGAGGATTAGCAGATTTAAGGCTGATTCTGTACTGTGGTACAACATGAGCTTGATATGACAGCCTTGATGTAGAAGCTAGCTGGCTCAAACATGCAAAGTCCATGCATGTTGATTTACACCGTCTCTCTTATGTCCACATTCAGTGGTTAAAATGTTAAATGTTAAAGTTTGTTGCATCAAAAGAAACGTTTTTTCACCTTTTTTTTTTAGTTATAAGATGTCATTTTTTTTAAGTTGTATTGTTCAATACACAGTATTAAAAACTTGATGTAGAATATCTTAAAGAAATATTAAAACCAGTCAAACACCATTAGAGAATCTCAAAAATGTTTGCACTCTCCAGTGTTTGTATTAAGGTAAAACATTTTTTTTTATGAATTACTGAATTAAAAAAACTCAACTCTGGACTGGTTAAAATTCTTCACATCACACCTTGTTAAATTTGATCACCATTTTCTTTCTTTCCTAGGACTGCACTGTGACATCATCATCAACACATCAGTGGATTTCATACAGTAAGGCCTGCTCCCTGCAGCCTCCTCCCTTTCTCCTACCCACCTCACCTACCACCACAACCAAGAGCCGTCACCACCTGCCCTGTGGTCTCCTTCCTGTCCTCCCACCACGTCTGCGGAGTGGGTGCAGGCTCCCTCCCCCAGGGGTGGGAGTGAGGAGCTGGGGGATGCACTCGATAAACCCCTTGAGAACGATGCAGAGGGTGTGTGGAGCCCAGACATCGAGCAGAGCTTCCAAGAAGCCCTGGCCATCTATCCGCCCTGTGGCCGCAGGAAGATCATCCTCTCTGACGAGGGCAAGATGTACGGTACGCCCACCTTTCTCCTCATTCTTTCATCTACCCTTTTCTTCTTGAATGGGATGTTAAACACAGTCTACCTGAGATTCAGGTCAGGGTGATGGAAATGCAATTTTTCATATTAGGATATTAGGATTTTTAAAATGTAGGCTATTTTTTCACTTTATTCCATCACATAATTTATTATGAAAGAGGAATTCTTATCACCAAAAGAATAATAAACAATTCAAAAAGCTCCCCTGTAAAACCTGCAGCTCTTCATAGCACACCTTTAAGCCCATCACACATGCACTGCACTCCTGAACATTTCCCAACATTTTCCAGGGGGTGCACGTGTGAGCAGAAAAGACTGTCTGGTCACTCACAGCAGGGGACATTTAAAAACTAAAGCCACCCTAGCATATTAGCAATGTTCCAACACTCAGTCTTATCAAACCTCATCTGACAGAGGAAAGATTGTTTCATAAAAGGGGAACCGTTATCCAAAGTGAAATCATGATAGGCTACAACATGAAAACACATAAAATGGGGTCAGCTTGCTGACTGTTAAGAGGAAGATAGATTAGAGAAATGTCTTTTCTTTTATCAGGAGCTCTTAATGAACAAAAATGTTTGTAATGTTGAACTAAATCCAAGGGAGAAGTAAGAGAAATTAGAGAGAAGCTGTGGTAGCCAAATAAATTATTATTTGCTTTGCTGCTTATTAGGGAGATACTGAATAGATATTCTAAAATGTACATGTTTAAGGTTGTTTGTAAAGGAAATTAGAAATAACAGACAATCGTTTTTCTGCTTCTAAATTTGTAATAAAAAAAAAACTCTGTAAAGCTGAATGCCTGATTGAAAAAGGCTGTGAACTACTCATCATATAAACGTCACCACCACATCATGCGTGATATAACACACATCTTCTGTATTGATGGGACGGACATTTGTTACACATTCTCTCTCCCACAGACACACAAACACCCGTTCATCACCACTCCTCATGTTCATGTTTCACATCACTCCTGTTTCCTGCACAGCTGTCGACTACACTTGTTCCCATATGATGGCATGATGAATCATAAACATGTGCTCACACTCCAGTCACTCATTATTCTACATCAAGAATGATCAGGGTGGAAAGCACCGATGCTGTTATAAAGTCATGTGCCTGTAAAAAAAAAAAAAAGGGCACTTCTATATCTCTTCTAAATGGAAAGGACAGTATACAGCAGTAAAATCTGGTCATGTAAGTTTAAATAACGAATTAGATTACTAAATAGATTCAGCAAGATAAAAACTAAAATTAGCATTCATGCACCTGCTATTTTATATTTCCTTTGGGAGATGGCTGTAAGCTACTTTACCATATGGTAGCATTATAGGAAAGCTTAAAATCAAGTATAATTAGCTTGGGTTCCTTTCCTTGATATTGTAATGTTATATAGAAAACAATGTCATAGCTAACGTGATATCAGCAAGGAAGATGTTGTTGACATACAGTATAAACATATATGCCGCTTTCAGGCTCCTGAGATGCGCATTTGTGGCCACCATCTTGGTTCGGCGTAGACTATTTTCTGACGGAAGCAAAAGGGTTAAGTAGCCTTAAGTTGTTTTTACTCAAGAAAGTTGCCTGATGTGGGGAGCAGTGAGTTACTTAGGCTAGACCTGTCACATTGTAATTCTGGCAATGATAGTGGAGAGCGCTTTATACAGTTCCTGTTACCAAAATTAGCCCCAAATCACTCACCCCAAACAGGTGTAGAGAGGCGGGGACAGCTCTCACTTCCTGGTACACTACTATTAATTACATGGCTTGGATGCTGTCTTTGTCTGTTGTATCCTGCAGATTTCTCCTGTTTGTCTACTCTCTTTTCACACTAGCTGTAACATGAATTGATACTTAGTTGATGCCATTTGGCCATAGAAAACCCATTTTCTCTTTTCTTTAACTAAAATATCAAATCCCCCCCCCCCTCCAAAAACCCCCCCCCAAAAAACGCAGGCCTTTTTAAAAATCTTTTATAAGGTCTTGCCAAACAGGTTTAGAGGAGGTGACGTTCCTCTATCACATTTTTCTGAAAGATGTTTGGTAACAGGTGGCTTGGCAGTAGTGGCTCCTTCTGCGGTTTGATAGTGGATAGTGGATCTGGCCAGTGGAAAAGGGGTGGATGCAGGTTTTGGTGCAGACAGACAGCCGCTGTCATCACCCTGTTTTGTCACAGAGCCAGACAGCTCCTTTAACTGTTAGCTTTTCAGAGGCTAGCTTATCGAGGTCATGTCCACCGTCTGATCAGCACTAAAACCCTTATAAAGCCTGTAATAATAGTTGGAGGGGGGCATGTGGCTCATTCTGTGCCACAGAGATGGGGGGGACTCTATGGGTAAAGGTGGTGATAGCGGAGGTTTTGGCAGGGAAGGCACTGAGGTGCCCCTTCCTCCCAACGAGGTCATGGGCAGGTGATGCGCGCCAGGGAGCGCGTTGGCCCGCCAGGAATGGCATGTGCGCTCAGGAGCTGGGGGGTTCAAGGCAGCTCGGCTGTTACCCTAAACCAGAATAGACGTTTACCCTTTGAGCGCCTAGGGGGGAGGGGGACTGGTGGACAAATAAACACCAAGGTGGGCTGTGGTGTCTTGCGTGGCCTCGGGCCTTTAAACTGTTTCACACCTGTTCTCAGTGTGTGAACATGACTCTGACTCTTTTTGTCCTTTATGAACAAACTCCTCTACCCCATATTTGTTGGTATCCACCTTCCAGTTCACCTCCAGCTGCCCTCTGAATTCAACCTGACAGCCTTGCGGAAAATTCCAGATTCATGACTTGAGAAATGAGGCAAGACTGAGCCCGCTCTCGGCCCACTGAGCCTCCATTGCCACTGAAGAGCCTGGCTGGCCCATCCCTTCCAGCCGCCTACCCTCCCCTTTTATCACCATCCCTGGGGTCACAAGTGGCCAACAACTCAAGTCATTCAAGTAACCACAATCAATGCAAAGCCACTTTGAAGGTCTTTAGTGTTGTTAATGCTGTTAAAGCGCTGATGGGTGGTCTTAAATCAGGTAGCCAAATCAAATATCCGCTGGGAATATCTTTAGAGGCATACATGTAATGGTTGAGTTATGACTTGATAGTTTAAGAGATGTTCTTTATTCTTCTTGTATGGGCTAAATTTGGCTACAGAGCCAAAACAAACTAGCAGGAGAAGTGTCTGTTAGCTGAGAGCGACATACTCTGAATTTTAGGTTGAATTCCCCTCTGAGGAAAGAATGCCATTCTTTGCAAAACAATTTGATATTGAGTCTTCGAGAAGCAAAACAAAGGGAATGTGTGCCTTTATCTATTATAAATTCCTAAATTAGCTGGAATGTTTTTACCCCATATTGCTCATACATTCACCACATTTTTTCCCATAATGCTGTGCATAGCGCCAGCCCTCGCGCCCATTACTCAACAGACATATTAGCTCGCTTATTAGGGCCGGTGTCACGGATATTGTGGCGCTTATGTGCTCCAGCGGTAATTCGACATGCATCTGCCAAGGAAAACATTTCCTGCCTTGTGTGGCTCTCAGCAAGAGACATGCCCCGTGGTCTGACCGGAGGCCTCATGCTGGAATAATGGAAAAACAGTCCCAAAGTTAAAGTGCAGTGGAAAGTGAATGTGCTGACAGCTATCCCAAGAAGCATGTGAGAATGTGGCACAGGATGAGTATGATGTTCTCCCCTTATTTTTTACTGCCATAAAACTGCCATCATTTATTTACGCGCTGCTTTTGCAATAGTAATTGTTTTATTTTACGATATCCATTTTTTGATTTGGCAGCTTTAAATCATGTTTTGTGCAGCTGTCTGGTTTTGTCACACTTGATTTCCTAACATCTGTGTGAGGAGCACTTTTCTCACATTTTGAAGGGGTTCCCGTGAAAAAAAAACATTACATCGATGATCAAATTAACAGTCTCCATCAGTTGTGGCATATTTTTTTTCCGTCAGCTCAGAACAAAGAAAACCCACACAATGAATCATTCTGTCACTAAGCTTTGCTTGTGCAACATGTAAACACATTGTGGTTTCTGTGAGGCGATGCAAATATGTTTTCATCTTGAGTCAATCTCATTAAGATTGGGATGTAAAGGTCAGCGAGCAGCAGCAGAGAGTCCACACCCGGTTGCAGACTGTGACAGTAAAGTGAGAGATTCACCAATGACCTTGACCCGTTGACCTTTGAAGAAGTGTGTGTTTGCATGATCAAGTGTTTTTTTCTTTCTAACCATGACTCAGTTCTTTGTCTGCAGCAGTGCTTTTTGATTTTATGTCATGATAAGGCTGGATAATAAGGATGAAATTGATAGATTAAGTTTCTTCTCTCATATTGAAATGCACTCAGTCGTCAGTTTAAGTACATGTAATGTATCTTGAACTAGTGCATTCCAATATTAAATCAAGAAATCATTTTGTTCATGGCTGCTTTGTTGAGTTTTGTTGAACTGAGGGCTTGAATTAAGTTTTGATCATATGCAGTGAGTCTCTAAACGATTTTAACATTTATGATATTCAGTCGTTGATGTTAGCTCGGTGTCCAAAAAACTGCATGACAGGTATATACTTCTGATGTTCTGCATTGGCTGTGTCATGTTAACTGGTGCTGAACAAATGTGACATTTTTGAGATCCAGGAGCCTTTAATTCGAGGGGAGAAAATCCACTCATACCACATTTTAATTTATTTTTTTGATATATACTTTATTAATCCTCGAGGGGATATTGTGGTTTACACTCTGTTATTGAGAGACATGCAACTCACACACATAGGCCTGAGAAAGACACGTGCACAAACAGGACCTATAGGCATTCATTGACGGAGAGATGTCAGAGTGGGGCTGCTGCACAGCGAGCGAACCAGAGCTGTTGGAGGTTCAGTGTCTTGCTCAAGGTCAGCTCAGCAGTACTCGAAAAGTGACCTGGTATCTCTCCAGCAACCAGACCAACTTCCAGACTTTTTGGGAGTTAACCCTCCGGCTCCCAAGCCAAGTCCCCACAGACTGAGCTACTGCCGCCCAATTTTGCATTCAATTTAACTGGGGTAAAGCTCCATCTTTTTGAATGTTTTGGCACGGTGATCGTGATCTAGAAACGATCTTTTCTCTAGTCCCTCAATTAAACAACTTTTATTCGCGAGGGGATGAGCCGGCCGGCCGTCCCGGCGATGTCTGAAGATAGGACTCAGAAAAGTCGGAAAGCATCACAGACAGCGGGACTCGGGTGTTACACCCATTGTAGACAGTCATGACTCACAGAGTTATTCTTAGAGGATATACTTGATTTCTATTACATCTAAGTGTGAAAAATCGCATATTAAGCCTTTAAGCTGTCACTGTCACTTTATCAGATCAGTATGGGTGCAAACAGGCCAGACATCTGTTAATCTGTTGATGTGATTTACTTACACTGAGGCTTGCATAAACAAAATACATCACTGTAATTGGCAGGTGTGTTGATATAACATGACATCTGATTAATTTATTACTGTGCTAGAAACACTATATCTGACGTGAGTGCAACTGGTTAACACGCTGACAAGTACATGACTGATTATCTCTCACAGGTCTCATTCATGGTTAACAAAAAAAAAGAAAGTTTTTCTTGTACTCAGATATCAACTCACAGAAATGAAGTTAAAATGGTAAACCAAGGAGGGGAAGCATAGCTTAATTTCATTTAGGTAATAATTTTCTGTTAATCAGACATGGAAAGAACTAATATACGTCACTATTTATTAATTGCACATTTAGCTCATCTTCGCTCTGATGAACTTTAGGTCTGAGGTTTAGGTTTTTGTTTATTGTGTTTTTTGTTTTTCATACCAGAATACAAAACAGACACATGCAATGCCCCACAAAAACAAAATCCCATCTGCGATGTGGTAGAAAGCTGTAAATGGCTTACATGGTAACCACAGCCAGAACACAAAAGGTACTACAGAGCGACCAAAACAACCTGAATACCAGAGAGCTCATGGGAAAGTTCAGAAATTAAGGTAAATAAGGGGGGGGTTGTCCTGTATTTGTCAAATGAAAACATTGTTTATGAGTTTAATATCTTATCTTTTCTTAATACAGTCTTAGTTTGCAAAAGAAAGGATATTGAGTCAATCAATGTCTTTGTTTAGTTTTATTCTTCTTGCAAGTAGAAGGAACAAAGCTTCTGAGTGTCAAGACAGTCTGAAGGAAAGCTCAACGTAATCACAATATGCTTGGGTTTTTATACACAAGCTTCACAGAAAAACCTTCATGCCTATAAGGAGTGTCGATATAGGCATTAGGCACAGTCAGAAATATCAATCATTTTGTCATACATTTCAACATGTTGCTTCTTCAAGTCTGTGTATCTCTGATATTTCACTATTTGTGAGAAACCTTCATGCACGCGGTATAGACAAAACAAGAATATTACTTATTAAACTATTGTTGCATATCTCACACGAGCTGTGAGTAAAACGTGTCCTCGACAGTAAAAATAATTTTCCCATTACAGCATCCACCTGCCTGACTTTAGCATCTTGCTTTGTCTGCTTCATTCTCGCTGTGTATACTGTAGATGTTCTTTATCAAGTGATCTAATTATCAACCCCATGATGATCACAAGCAAAACCAATCTTTTTTTCCATCCTACAAATCATTTGTCAGTAGTTGTCGTGTTATCAATCTCCTCACATGTTTTTAAGCTGTCTTCATGCTGGAGCTGCAGGGCTAATGAATAACTGTACTCCATGTTTACGCCCGGGCCTGACAGAGGTCTTTTCAGAGCTCAGTCGGCTTCATCCAGACTCTATCGGAGGGGAAATAACACCCAGCCAAGACATTCCTGCAGCCTAAATGTGACCTTTGTTTTCCTCAGCAGACACATCGGGGCATATGTGCTGTTGAGGGATATGTACTGCTGTGTCTCCGGAGAGGAAGGCAGCTTGTATATAGTTAAAACTACAGGCCCCAATGTCCACAATGAGCACAATGACCTCTGATAGTAGAATATACTCTAAAAGACTTTAATCACAGATTCTAGGTGATAATGTATGAACATTGTAGCTTTTATAAAGCTGCACACACAACCAGTTTTGTTCTGAAAATAAAAGGTGTTATTTGATTTTGACCTAAAAAAGTGATTGTTATTTATCAGTCTTCTACACACTTAAGAGGATAAACTTGTTGTCCAAACTGGTGTTGTTGCACTAATACAACATGGGCCCATGGGGTGATGTGGGAGTAGCATATTCAGGACTCGGTGTAGACCAGTCAGTTTGTAGGAATGTGAGGAATGCACTGAGTTGAAGAGAGAGAGAGAGAGATCGGACCAGGCCAGTGATGACCGCAGCTCTGCTGGGGAAGGGCAGATTTATGACTTGCCAGGCCCCGGCGTTGACTTTGGAAGGGCCTCTGTAGGTTTCCTGCACTGACCCCATCCACCTCTCCCTGTCCTCCACCAACAGGCCTGATGAGGTCAGGGTCAGTGAAGGTGTCCGCTTCTCAGAAGGAAAACTGCTGAAATTGTTTTGAAGACTTTTAAAGATCATAATGGCTCCAGGAATCTGAATGTCTGTATGTTTGTAGTTGGATTCAGTGTACTGTCATTTTTACTAAGAGGCAGGACAATTCAGTTGTTAGAGGAAGAAAAGCATAAACTTCATTTGTCTTCAACTTTATTGCTCTCGAGGGGTCTTCAGGCCTAAAGTCTTGAATTGGCAGGGCTACATGTTGGAAATATGCGCTTCTGATACTCATTACATTTGTGGAACCAAATTTCCCTCTCTGCATAGATCTGCAGAGCTGATTATGTGTATCTTTACAAAATGATCTATATTACTTCTTTTTGTATCACCAGTGGATAATATTTAATGTAGGGCTGTCAAACGATGAAATGAATCGCTAAATGTTAATAGTTTATTGCATGTTTGAAATTCTGTTATATCCCATTTATAAAAAAAAAAATTGTTGGGCTTTTATTTTGAAGGTTTGTACTTTAGAGAGTACTTTACTTGCTGTTTGAATTCAACCCTTTTTTTATTTTGAAAACAAATATTCTCTATAACCTCACAAACATTATGTTTTAAAAATTGAACCACTGGACTCCGGGTTACTCGGATTTTGTTTCTGCTGGGATCACTCACTTTTTATGCTCTAAATAAATGTTTCTAGATTCATATTTCCGTTGAACCGTAAGTGCAGCAGTGTGATGAACAACGTCAAATGGTGGGCCGCTGGGTTATGGTATAAAGTTCCCTCTGACTTTGCTGCAGCCTCGGCTGGCTGCCTGGCACAGGTTCTCAGTCTGTGCTGCTCCCGTTGGATATCATGATCTCATCGCTGTGTGACTGAGTCCCCTCTCTGATCTCATGGGTGTGTTGGAGGGTATTTTTGATGGGGCCCTTCCCCAAGCCCTCACGCAAGGAGTGGCAGGGCATATGATATGAGAGCATGAAGAAAAAAGCCTCTTTAATCACAAGAAAACCTTGAATTTAAAGCTTACCATGAGGAGTTTATAACTGGTATTAAACAGACTGAATTTAATACAGATATCTCTATATGACCAACAAAGGCAAATGAGAATATCAGGAATGAGATTTCTACCAAGTCATTTTAAATGCCTGTCAATGTGGTCACCTCTCTGTCTACAGGGGGCGCCAAAAACAACACAAACTGAATGTTCCACACAGTAGCTTTAAATTTAAAGGACAAATAATAAATTATTTAAAATACCCTTTTATTTATTGACTTTTAGTTCATTTTCACATTTAAACAGAGACAATTTGAAAGAACTCATTGAGGGGGCATCTTCGCTGGAAAATAATCCTCATAACAACATAACCAGTAAGTGCCCATGATTGTCCGAAGAGTCACAAGATAGCGTCCTCTGCAACAAAATCTGCACGGTGCAGGTGTTATAGATGTCGCCTCACAGCAAGAAGGTTACTGATTGTCATCCCCAGTTGGAGAGGGCCTTTCTGTGAAGGGTTTGCATGTTCTTCCTGTGCATGCGTGGGTTCCCGCCGGGTACTCCAGCTTCCTCCCACAGTCCAAAAACATGCTCGCTAGGATCATTGGTCACTCTAAATTGCCCGTGAGTGTGAGCATGAATGTTTGTCAGCCCTGTGACTGGCTGGCGACCAGTCCAGTGTGTAACCCAACTTTTGCCTAATGTAAGCTGGGATAGGCTCCTGCTCCCCCAAAACCCCAAACTCGACAAGGAGTAAAGATATTGTTAGGATGGAAGTTTGGCAACAGCTTTGACTGAGACAATTCTTCCAAATCCTTAAAAGTTTTGAAAAGTGTTTGACTAACAGACTGAAAAGATGAACTCTTCTGAATTCATGAAAAACTTTAATTCAAAAGACGAGACATGCTCACGCGTCTGTGTCTTCATGGAAAAATCCCTATTGTACATCTCACTGTACTTTGAAGTCCTTAGAAGATAAAATGCCAGGAACTGGAAGAATTTTCTGCTGTAATGTCAGGAACTGGATACGGGCAACGTTATGTTCATTTGAGGTCAAGTGCTGTGAGGACTTTGACAAAGCTCTCGGTTCGCTCTTTTAAGAGTTTGATTGCGAGGAAACGTGGAGCACTTTCTTAATCCTCAAGGAATTAAGAGAATATGCATTTAAGGGCTCGAACAATCGCCCGGCGAGTGCACCTCCCGATAAATACTAAACGGTTGAGGAGTTACAGCCCTGAAAGGAAAATAAGATTGTGACAGAATGAATGCTACGACTGAGGTTGAATTGTGTGTTAGTTTATATCCATGTGTGCGCCTGTGTGTATTAACCAGAGGAGACAGTATTTTAGAGAAGGGTTTAGTCCACAAAAGCTTTACACAAAGGCAGTTGTGTGTGTGTGTGTGTGTGTGTGTGTGTGTGTGTGTGTGTGTGTGTGTGTGTGTGTGTGTGCGCGCGCGCGCGCAAGGGCCTAGAACTTTACAAGAATTTGGATTTACTACTTTTCTCATTATTTCCTCCAATCAATAAGTGTATTATCATAGTAAATAATGAATTGATATGTATTGTAAACATGTTAAACACACACTGTATATGTTGCTAATAATAGCTGGCACATGACACATTTTACCTTTAACAATAAAATATGTTAAGTTTAAGCGGCAACCTCAGTTTTGGAAAATAAAGCCAATCCGGAAGTGCAAAATCCTGCATTTCATCAAGTGTCCGCTTGAGGCTGGCTCCAAGAGCCCCGGAAGTCACATACACACCACAACCAAAGAAGCCCATTTTACAGCAGAAATTAACATGTTTACAGCCTGGTACAAAAACCGATTAGGTCTGATTAGTTATTGTCATCATCGGCACACACTGTATGAGGGAATTATTTTAAAGTGGCTCTGTTTAGATTTTACCAACGATAGGTGTTATCAATATTACACACTTTTCTGACATGATTGACAGGTGGGCGTGATGTAACAGTTTGTCAGGAGGCTTAAAACTCACCTCAGCTCCAGCTCTCTGTAGGCGTTTAACTGAAAATTAGGCTATTATTGTTATTATTACCTTGAGCATGATGGAAACACATGAGACACACAATTATAAAACCAAGACATACCTTCTGAGTACAGTTTTTATTAAAAATACAAATTAAAGTTGTGAAAATGTGAAAGTAAAAGTTAAGTTAAAATCTGCATTTTACCTGAAAAATGCAATCACATGACATGTATTAAATTAATGAGTCTCTACTTTTCTCACTGCCTTAAAATGGTTGTACCCTAAATTCTATAGAGGAAGACTTCTGGCTGGTTGGTTGATAATTTCGGCACTAAGCAGAGGAAATCTGCTGCTGTAAGGACTTAGCAACAAAGCACATGGTGAAAACTGACGACTAAACAGCGAGGAAACTGTGTTGTGCATTCTGAGAAAAAATCTGATCACTTTTATTGGCTGACAAATATTTCTAATGGGAGTTCAGCCAAGCGTCAAGTTTCCTCTTTTCAGCGTCCGAGGTCACCTGATTGGCCGCTTGATGGAGCGTTGTGAGGTCTGACCCCGGCGTCACTATGTAAGGGAAAATGTGACGAGTTCGTACCAGGTTGTGTGTCGTGACTGATCTGTGTGCTAATTCACATGAAGATGTGGTGCCAGGGGAAAAATGACCGTGTTTAAGAGGTGGCGCAAACCCTGTAAACTCTTGTATGACTGTGTTTGTGTGTGTGTGTGTGTGTGTGTGTGTGTGTGTGTGTGTGTGTGTGTGTGTGTGTGTGTGTGTGTGTGTGTGTGTGTGTGTGTGTGTGTGTGTGTGTGTGTGTGTGTGTGTGTGTGTGTGTGTGTGTGTGTGTGTGTGTGTGTGTGTGTGTGTGTGTGTGTGTGTGTGTGTGTGTGTGTGTGTGTGTGTGTGTGTGTGTGTGTGTGTGTGTCTGGTCTGGTGTGTGTGGGAGTGTGAGAAATCTCCTTTGACTGCAAATGTTGTGTGAATAACTGTAACTGACCTTGATTTTTTAAGTGTGTATCCTCCCTCTTATAAGTATCTTCTTGTAAATGTGCTGTTCTTTATACCAAGAATATTTAGATTTTTAATTAATCTGACAATAACATCAGTCATTTATAGATTTTTTGGCAATCATTCGGCCCGGCAACAGACCCAAAGTTCAAAAAGCTATATTGCTTAACAAAAGCACTATTCTAAGACTATAAATATTCAGGTCATAGTGTTAAAAACTGTAAATGCTCCAATTCAAGAGACTGCAACCAGCGTGAGTTCAACATTTTTGATGAATAAAATACATTTTGTGTTATGTTATTAAAATTGTTAGTTCCTTGTATACAAAGTAGCACCATAATTATAGTCCATCTTATATAGCATGGACTTGCGTGGCTTTAGTGCATAGTCATTCAGATTCACAATAGTCAGAATGCAAACTCTACAACAGTGCTTCCTAAAGTGTGGGCCGCGGCCCCCTGGTGGGCCGTGTGGGTACTGCAGGTGGGCCGCGAAAAGCCCTCCACCACGTATAAAAATGAAAGAAATATCACAATAATGATGATTTACCATGAGTCAACCCTTTAAGTGATTAGTAAGGCCTGTCATGACTATTCATGGACATAATATTACATAATATTTATCTGTTTAGTAAACTTTGTGTCTATCGTGCCATAATGTCATGTTGTCATGTCCAATAATTTACCCTTACTGAAAGTGATAGCTGTAGTCATAACTTTTATTTTATAACGGGCCCCGGAGTAATGTTGAATTTCAAAGCGGTTGGCGGCAGTCTTTAGTTTGGGAAAGGCTGCTCTACAACATCCTATTCCTCAGTTACACTCGTAGACTGGAAATATAAATGGACGAAGCCTGAATGATGTCACCCATCTGTTATTGCAGGCCATCGGTGGCTGTCACCATGCTGGAAATGCAACCTAACGACAGGCTCAAATCTGGAGCTGAGGCTGGTTTTAAGCCCCTTGACTAACTGTTACAGCCTTTGAACCAGGCTGTAAACATGTTAATGTCTGTTGTAAAAACAGCTTTTTTTGAGCTGGTGCTTCTGCTGACAGCCTCAGGTGGAACCTCTGCGTACTGCACTTCCGCATAGACTTCATTTTTCAACACTGGAGGTTGCCGCTTGGTTTCACTCTTCAAATTGTACTCGGATGTGAGGGCTGCACAATAAAACACATTTTGTCATCATGATATGAACATGGGCAACCAATGTATGACAAAGGGCAGCTTGATACCATAGAATGCATAAAACATGGATGTAGTCTCAGTGACGTCTCCCATTGGTTTCGGAAGAGGCGTTATGAAGCCAAACAGACATGGGTCATGCGTCCACAACATTTAGCCAATCACATAAACCCAAAGCCTTCAGTCCCTGTGACGTTAGCCAGCTAGCTTAGGAAGAGCGCTAAAAATGTGGTTGATGAAAAACCCTTGTGGTTAAAAAGACAGAACTTAATGTCTTAATGATTTGGACTCTGGACAAACTGTATTTACATAGTTAAAGATGACAAAGACATAGAAGCTGTGTGGTTCCAGTCAACATACACATGCTAATCTTTGTTAATAAAGTACTGTACCTCGTTTTGCCCTGGCAAAAATGAACAGCATGACCACACATCACACTTTGTCCGATATCTTTCAGGCCTTATTGAATCTATTTGTGTGTTTACAATCTGAGTCATTAAACCACAGCTTTAGTTGTGGAGATGAGGGTGAAGGAGGCCACCTGACCATTGCCCCCTGCTGTAACCGGAGACTCTGGATGGTGGGCGGGGGGGGGGGGAACAAGCCCAAGATTTACTGCGGGCATAAAAGCATATTCCATAAACATTGACACACACACCAGCTGCTTGGCTGCCCCACCAGACTAGGCCCCCTCTGCGTGCTCCGTGTCTGTCCTGAGTCCCGTCGGAGGATCGCATGCCTGCAGCCTCCACCTGCTCTGCCAATGTGACCCGTCTGTCAGCGGCGCACAGACACACACCAGGCCGAGACTGATGCAAGCTCTCACACACACACAGAAGTATACAGTTAGTCGTAAACTTACACATGCAGTTTTCTGCGATGACACTCCTGACAGCCTCAAGTCTTGCTTTGGACATCAATGTTTGCATTTTCACTTGCATGCATGCAAGCTCTTCTAAATATTCAAACACAAATAAATACAAACATACTTCAGTGCTTAATTAAGATAATTATACTTCAGCAGACAGGCATCTGTATGAAAATGTGGACAGAAATATACAGTGCATACAGTCTGTTATGCCTGCCTCTCATACTTGGTTTACACCCTGTGTACAGAGGCTGTAGCACTAGAAGCATGTGTCCCGGGTTCAAATCCGACCTGTGACCCCTTTCCGGCATGTCATTCCCCACTCTCTTTCCCTCCCGATTTTCTGACACTATCCACTCTCCTGTCTCCAAAATAAAAAGCCCAAAAATAAATCTTAAAAAAAGGTTGACAAGAAGCAAAGGTTAAAAAACAATAAATTAGCAGTAAAACATCTGCTTGACCAGCTCCAACCCTGAAGAAGAAAATTAAAAACACTTTTATGAAGGACAGAGGAATGAGAGGATCAAGGCTAGCTAACCTGTAGGAAAAGAGTTTTGAGTTTTCTAATGCATTCTACATTTTCTCCAAATTAGGAATATAAAACTTGGTCTTATTTATTCTCCTTATGAATTCTTATTTAGCTGTTCACAATAAGTGGAAGTTAAGATGATGCCTGTTGTGTTATTTTATTCTTTTTAAACTAAAACACTGTTTTCTGCTCCCCTACAGGACGGAACGAGTTGATTGCACGGTACATCAAACTGCGCACAGGGAAGACGCGGACAAGGAAGCAGGTAAGTTCTCGCAAAAACTGCCACTGGAAGCGACCCCTATTTTTGGACCCCTGCAGAAAATCCTCTCCTGCTGAGTGATCCCCCCCCCCCCCTCACCCACCAACACCCTGGGTCCCCCCTCCCCGGCTTCTGTGTCCCTCTTACGTGGATGGCTGGACATGACGATTGATTCAGGGCCAGGGCCCAATGCACAGATGCTATAGGATCATGTGTCGGTGTTGTTTCTTCAGCACCTCGTGGATCCGGGGCTTGTTAGACGGGGAAAGAAGCCGGGGGAATATGTCTATCTGGATTGGAGACTGAGGCGGGACGGGCGAGGGATTTGGAACTCTATCCTCACTACGGCATCTGATATGGAAGGACTGATGTACGGGCAGTGATGGATGTGCAGAGAGAGCGTCCCTGCTAAGTCATCTGGCAGAGTCAAAGTGGGAATGAGAAGAGATGAGTGGAGATGAGAGGAGGGGGGGGGGGGGGGGGGGGGCTGTTGGGGACCAGAGATGGATGGTGGGGACAAGTACGAGGGATAGAGGGACACCTTCTGGTCCAAGAGCAAGAAGCAGATCGACTGTTGTATTTAAATTCAGCTTTTACAATTGCTGCTCGGACAGAGAGAGAAAATACAATTATACATCATATTATAAAAAAAACAGTAATAACACTCAAATCAACTGTAATCGTCAATTTAGAGACAAATAAGGAACCAAAAAGCAAAGGACAAAGTCTTGTCTCTGAAATGTATTTCATTTTTTGGTTTCTGAAATCTATGTGAACGCAAAAGGTTAAATGGGTCAACGTCACCAGTCAGCCTGGTCAGGTTTGAGCCATGAACATTGTTAGTGTGAAGCAACAGTTTTAACCGCTTCTCCTTCATGACACACAACATTTAAACTGGAAACATTTAAACACTGCAAACACATAGAAGCAAAGCTTACCTCTGCTGTGTTTGCTCTGTGTCTTTCAGGTTTCCAGTCATATTCAGGTCCTCGCCCGACGGAAGGCCAGAGAGATCCAGGTGAAGCTGAAGGTACGCTACGTGAGTCAACCTTTTTTTTTTTCTTTCCTTTTTCAAATTCATTCAATCCTTATGAAGACTTTGCAAGTTCTTTATGAATGTTCTTTATGAAAAGAATGGTGAATGGTAATTAAATTAAACTAATGAAACTCCATGTGTCTGAACCCTATTTCACAGGTTTGCTAATCATAGTTGCTCTTTGCACACAGCCAGAGGAAAAAATGTCAAAGCTTAGTCAAGGGTATGATGATTGAAATCGCTAATGTTTTCGTTTTTTTTTTAAATAGTTGAGATGGTACTGTTGGGAAGGTTTTTTGGATCATAATCAGACCTTCGTGCCTGCATTGGAATGGGGTTACTATCATGATTGTATTCCAGTTGAGCCACAACAGATGAAAAAAGGCTGGAAACATGACTTCCCTTTTATTATTCTTTCCCTTAATAAAGTCTGTGTAATGTATAAACTATTCTGACATACATGGCCCCGCCACTGCCTTTTATTCACATTCCATTAACACAAAGGCACAAACAATAGGCTTTTTAGATTGCACAGTCTAATTGATGCTAGTTTAAAATGGGAGGCCGACACGTTTTCATGAAGTGTGAACATGTTTCAAGAAGCCCCGGGGGACTTACTGTAGCGCACACAATTGTGAATAAGACGAACCAAACTCAATATTCAGGCAACACATTAATCCCTGCATTATTCCTTCCATGTATTATATTTGCTAAGTACTTTAATAAAAGTTTTACTGTGTGCTACGCTGAGATCTAACACATCCCTGTCCCCCCAGTACTTTCTCAGTTTACATTTCTCATCCACATACGCCCCGCACACTCGCAGGACGCTCCCTCACCTTGGATGGCGGCCACGAGGGTTCAGCTGGCAGAGCCCGGCATCGGTCACAGGGTTGGCCCCTGTGACAGACCCTTTTAAATACGTCTTTGGTGTAACTGAGCTCCCTGCCACATGTACCCCCCCATATTTCAGCTATGCCCTTGTGTTCGCCAGTTCTGGGAAGAAGAATGCACCCTGTGGCCTTGCCCATTAGGGCTGGGCGGCAAGTGCTTGTAGTCCTGTGTGGTTTGGAAACTGCTGAAGGAGTGGATTTAAAAAACAAGAGGTGTATCACTTTACAGTATAGCACAGGAAATACAGTTTAATATCTGTCTAGCCAAGTAGATTAATAAAACTGCACAGCTCTAAGCATTTCTGATACAATTGTCTTCAGATTAACATATCACCCTTGTATCCTGACTTGACTTCCAGTTTGACCTCCAACAGTAGTTACATGTCATCACCGGCGTGCCCCTGCCAAAGCAATAAACTTAACTCTTGACCCAAAGGTCCTTGACTGTAATATCAGCTTCTCTTCAGCTCTCCACCTGGCAGGGATTCACCCATGATGCAAGCTGGCCTCGACTCTTTATTTCCCATTTTAGGGCTCGACTTACTGGTGAAGTAGGGCGCAGACTTAAATGGAGTGTGATGATTTCTTTCCCTTTGCATGACTGGCTGTCTGTCTGTCTCCCTCTTCCCCTTCCACAGGACCAGGCTGCCAAAGACAAGGCCTTGCAGAGTATGGCCTCCATGTCCTCAGCACAGATCATCTCACCCACCGCTTTCCAGAACAAGATGGCTCTCCAGGGCCTGTCCAGGCCGGCCTACCCCACGTCTGGTGGGGTGAGTTCCTGACATGTGCCCCATGCACAACTTAAGTCAGATTAACTAGCTGAGAAGTTGGCCCATTTATTAATCAAATTAATTAATTGTTGCCGCGTTAGCAGCATTCTTCATCACTGTGTGCCCATCAGTTCCCTAGATGTTGGTTTAATTTCTCTTGGGACTATTAACTCTTTTTGAAAACTATGAGTTTACCATTTATGTGACTTCTATTCTCAGTGATTTTTACTAGTTTTGATACAGAGTTTTTCCTTTTTTTAAAGACGTGTAAAAATAGTTTTTTTTTTCCATGTGTCAAAAAAATAGTTAGAAATATCTAGTTTTATCTTTAAACAAAGACACATTCTTTCTTTATTTTTTTCTTTCCTCTCACAACATCCTTGACTATGTGAAGAAGATGAAGCTGCATTCAATAGTTTGCATTCTTTTATTTTTCCCCAGTTTTGGCACGGGGCTCTCCCAGGACAGCCAGGAGGCCATGAAGAGTGAGTATCCGTCCTTTCTGCTCTGCATCCGTCATTTCTGTGATCAGCTTAATATCAGATACATTTCAGTTAGGAACTGAATCTCAGAACAAATTAATACATATCAGTGCAACTATACAGAGAAGTCTCCAGCTGTCTGCACACCGCTCTGCCCCCCCCTCCCCCCATCTTTAGAGGTCAGGCGGTCCAATTAGTACATGAGGAGGGGTCATGAGGCCTAGATGGTGCATTACATGCCTCTCCCTCTCTTGTCTGTCTCTTCCTGCAGCATTAAGCCCTTCTCCCAGCAGAGTTACGCCATGCAAGCGTCCGGCCCGACCCCCATAACAGGTGGGTGCCCTATCCCCCCGCCCCCCACTGTGTTGACAGAGGGCTGTCATTCAGTGTGATGTGTTGAGAATACCTAGCTCGTGATGAAGAGCTCAGAGAAATAGCTGCAATATCACTGCATTTTCTTTTGATGTTTTTACATTGTCGCACACATTTGCACACTCACTGGCCTCTCTCCCTGCAGGTTATGAAAGCACAGCGGGGCTACAGATGTCTCCTGGTGCCCCCCCTTGGCAAGGAAGAAGTATTGCCAGCTCCAGGCTGAGGATGCTCGAGTTCTCTTCCTTTCTGGAGCAACCTCAAGACCCAGAGACTGTGAGCAGACAAAACACAATATGACAGTCCTATATGTGTGGGTGGGACATAATATATGGATGACTCCTCACAGTGGCATTTTTGACATGAATGAGGGTAACGTAAACAGAAGTAAATTGGCCACAGAAGAAGTAGAGAGCAGGATAAAAGAAGAATAACCAAGCAAGATAATGTCAGCATTAAAAGTAGTTAAGACATGAAGCATGATAAGGGTTGAGTAGGTATACTAATCCTGCACTTTACTTTTTAAGGGCATAATATTTTCTTAGGTTAATCAGATGTTGTGATATACCATATGATGACCTTGCAATATATGAATTATCACAGACGAGCTGTATTGTTATATTATCATTGTCAAGGGCCACACATCACATATCGTATTGATCTTATCGCTCTGCATCGCATCATATCTTTTCCTTGCCACTGTAACTTTGCTAAATGTTGCTTAGTGCTGTGCTCATGATGGATTAACATTAGCATGTTTGTGGATAAGATAACAAAGAGTAAGGTCTTTTAACTCCTCTTTTGTAAAGTGTCTCGAGATAACGTTTGTTATGAACTGGCTTTATACAAATAAAGATTGATTGATTGATATCTTGTTATTGCATTGTATCACATTGTGAGTTAACTAACCTAAGATTCCAATCCCTACTTATATTTAGTCCATTAGGGCTTTTACTCACCAAACAGTTGTATTTATTAATTTACCTTTTAGTTTATTTTGGGGCTTTTCTATGCCTTTATTGAGAGACTATTCTAAAATTAGGCGAGACATTTTTATTAATCATTTTGTGCTACCCAGTTTCGCTGTTTATGACATTCCTTTAACAGAAAGATGTTGCAGAGGTCTCATGAAAAGACTGTCTCATGATATTGCAGTTTATTACTGGTTAAGTCTTTTTGCAAATGTTTGACACAAAAAATGACAAATGTGAAAGGATGATCTGTATAGGTAAATAATGTTCATCCCATTATCATGAATGCTGAAAGTGTAAAAAAGAGGGTGAGAACCAGGAGACGGGTGATGGGATGTTACAATTAGCATGGTTCAATGGTACAGCAGACTCAACGTGACAGATGCTTACAGCACCTGGCATTATTGGCACGTCATCAAAAAGGACACATGTCATTTTTGGCTTGTTTCATTTCTTGATTAGCACTCCTGTCTCTGCAGTTCAACAAGCACCTGTTTGTGCACATTGGCCAGTCCAACCCCAGCTACAGCGACCCCTATCTGGAGTCTGTGGACGTCCGACAGATCTACGACAAGTTCCCAGAGAAGAAAGGAGGCCTGAAGGAGTTGTTTGACAAAGGACCGCACAACGCGTTCTTCCTCGTCAAGTTCTGGGTAACACAGTTTGAACTGTTTTTTTTTTCGCACATTCTTTCCTGTTACAACCGGCCCAAACCCACTCTGTTAGTTTAGTTTAGTTACTTTCAATTATTGATTGTATATTTCAGCTGATAAATCACTAATTTCAATTTAAACAAATGTAATTCAAGGTAAAATTCTCGGTGTGTGGTAAATACCATCCATCATCACAGAATCTAATCTTCCCAAAGTCATGCAGGTTCAGTAAATACTCATGTTAATGTTTTGAAGCACCTGTTGGCCGTTATAGGCCTAGCGGTGTTAACTGTGCTATGATAGCTTTAGAATTGGAGTTAAAAGAACTTAAGCGCAAGTTGAACCTCGAATGAATGGAAAGTCATCGCACCCATGACCTGATTGGCGGTTTGTGTGCCAGCAAAAAAAGGCAGTGCTGCACAGCATGCATCAGGCATGGGCGTACGTGTGCTTGTCTGTGTATGATCGTGTGTGTGTGTGTATGTGTGTATGTGTGTGTGTGTGTGTGTGTGTGTGTGTGTGTGTGTGACTGTGTATGACAGAAGCCTTGGGGAGAGTGGCAGGCCTGATCTTTCACTAGGGGAAATGTGAGCCCAGGCACCTGTTTCTGTGCCATTAGACTCAGTCCAACCCATATTCCCCCTCCCCACTTATTTATAGATGAGCTCCCCAAAACACACACACACTCACACACACACACACACACACACACACACACACACACACAGAGGTAAAGCGGTGATGACAAAGACTAAAGAACAATGACTTATGGTAAAGAATGTTTGATATAAATTTAAAATAGTTGAAAAATGGACATTATAAACCTGATAATGACATAAAGGGAGAAAAGGGAGACACTGATAAAAGTGGGGTTCCAGGGTGCAGTTGGACATTCCCACTATGTATCAGCGGATCTGGCGAGCTTGCTTTCCCCCTGACAAGACCTTTGGTATTTGGATCATGTACAACACGTACACACTTAAACACCCCACCCTCTGCTTTACCGCAGGCCCCTCCCACTACACTTACAATACATTCACTCTGTACACAAGTGACTTTAAATAATCCATGGTATTTCATTCAAAAGTTGCACTGATCTTTCTTTGCTTTACAAGAGATTAAGCATGATTAGTGAGTATATGAGATTAAAAAAACTCTGTAATTCATGCTGAGACTTAATACAGTTAGAGAATGTCTGAGATTCCTCCTCTTATTAAATATGCAGCTCTACAACTTCGAGCTTCTACCATAATGTCTGGGTGCTTGGAGCAACTTATAAACAGCTAATAATCAGCATGATTAGCATTAGCAAAAAGAAAGTTAAAAACGTATCCATGGCATAAACAGCAGTGTTGACTCCAGTGGTCATATTGTTTGATTTAATTTGCAGTAAGCACACATTGGAAGTATGTTCATTCATCATGACAGGACTAAAAGAGCACACAAAAAAAGCAATCTCATGTTTTTTTTGACCCTTTCTTTAACAAATATGCAGTTTGTCTATAAACCTTAACTCTGGTTAATAAAGTCTTCTCAATATTTGGACATTACTACCCTTTTCTGCCCTCCCTGTTCTCATATTCTCTAAGAAAAAGTGTCATCACAGGTAAGAGAAGGTACAGTAATCAAAGAAAGTGGTATTCTTTAACAAATGGAACCTTTTGCATAGAAAAAATATTTAATTTAAGAGAACATTATACACATACTAGATATCCACTTTCTAACTACAAAGCACAAGTTTGGGGAAAACCATTTCTCACCCATCTTTCTCATATTCAAAATAGAGAAGGGTGCAAACAAACTCTCACCTTTTCCAAGTTAACCTGAGCACAGTCCTAGAATAAGTTTATAAATGCAAAAGGCAAAAAAATGTCCAGGATTTTCATGTTTAAATCCATGCCATCGAAACACAAGGTAACACATTTATTAGTTGGCACATTTAAACACAAGAAGTGGTTGAAATGGATGTGCAAGTGACAGACGTCATCACTCCTGAGGATCCTTCTCCGACCCCCCCCCCCGACAACTTGAACCTTTACTTCTGGGCACATTTTGATGTAGAAACAGCATGTGTGTTCTGACTCAGAGTCATGAGAACTTTTAGAGGTTGATTGAGGTTAAGCATTTCTGTAATGCTCCTCGTCTACTACAATGTCCTTGTCAAGTACTGAGAGTGATGTTTCAGTAGCACCTGAGTCATTATGTTCTGCAAGGCGGCACAAACACACGCAGAACTAAAAATCCTTGAACTTCTTTAGTTTGGTAAAATACATCCGGAGGTTGGAAGCTGACAATGGAGATGCATGCTGCTGACTCACTAAATAATGATTTCAAACAGTCATTTCACCACTTTTTCAACATCATGACACATGAAGGCCGTAACACTCTGATTCACTTTCTCAATAGTGTGTTGAATTGAGGCCACTTGGACTTGTAAAGTAGATTTATAATATAGCTTTTAAGTGCTGTACGTCTGAGTGCCAAAGACTGTGAATGTCAAGTTCAAAGTGCCGCCATTGAAATCTCATGCCATGGCATGTATGTATGACATTACCCCTCTCACATGTTTGACTGTCACATTATTTATTGTGGACAGATAAAAGGCACTGGTGAGTGACACCATTTTGGAAGTAGTCTTCACTGGTCCTTGGAAAGAGCAGCTGGTCAGCATGGCATTTGATTCATGGGGTGAGGGGAAAGGAGGGGGACGAGTTGCCTCACTGTACATCATAAAGAAAAATAGAGCAAGACAGCAATAAAGAGCACGAGTTAGAAATAGAGACACCACCGGTGTGAACAAGAGATAGGGATGGCAGGAGAAATGGTGGGTGGCATGGAACCAACAAATCATCAGTGAAATATTATACTCTCTCTTGATTCATGTCGGAGCCCAGTGGAGTCAACAGTTATGACATGTGCAAGTCCGCGCTAGAGGAAAACAAGCTCATAACACTGGCCCCCATCGGCCTGTTCATCTTATTATATCTCAAGGGGTTCCTGCAATTCTCAAGGCATCCATGAAAAAATATAGAAATGCTACAAAACCACTGCAAACCAATGCTGGGAAAAAAAGGAAAAAAGAAGCTTGTGGCCATGAAAATAACCTAAATGAAATCCTCAACACATCTAAAAATACAATAACTTTATTTAAACCATCATAAAAGACCAGAAGATCCTGGGTGATGTTTCAGGTCATGACTCGGGGGTGTGCTGAGGTGCAGGTTGGCATGGTGATGGTGACAGGCGGCCGGCTATCCTCCAAAGCTATGGCATTCGAGATTAAATTTCCAGCAAACCTCCTTGTTGGCCGCTGGCTGCCCTGCCCCTCTCCCCACCTTACTCCTCGGCCCTCTGCGCCCGTGGCCCTGTCCTAACGGATTGTCTCGCGCCTTTGAAGTGCCGAGGGAATCCGATTTGAGCCGCCTCTGCTAAATTGTTACACAGCCAGCCTGCCCGGCGTGATCTAATCAGCCAATTGCTTGCTGCTGATTGTAATTGGATGAATTCCCTCGCAGGCTGTTAGGGAAGCAGGGAATGGCGGTTTGGTGAGGGTCACTAGGCCCCAGGGATGAAGACAAATAGAGGAATTACATGAGCAAGGGATGAAGATGAACGGGGTGATGAAGAGATGAGAGGGGGCTGAGCGGTGTCTCAATGGCCCATTAGGAGAAAAGAGCCCAATAGGGGAAAGGTAAAACAGCAGAGCTGTCTGACTGTTGAGACGGTACCTCAGCCTGATCAAAAATCGGATTAAACCCCAACGTATGGCTGCTGATAGGGCACTGGATAGCCTAGCGGTTATGTTGTCCGGTGCATGTACCGAGGCTACAGTTCTTGTTGGGGCAGCTGTGGGTTTGAATCCAACCTTGGCTCTTTGCTGCATGTCAACCCCCACTCAACATTTCCTGTCCCTCTTCAGCTGTCCTATCAAATAAAGCCAAAAAGGTCCGACATATAAATGTATGTCTGTTTTTGTATTTAGTGATTGCATTACTGTGGATTGGGTCAGCCCATTCTTTGCTCTCCACATGGTCTGTTTTCCTGAATACCACCAAAGCCTGTTAAAATGCTACTGGACAACTCTGTTTTGTTTTTTTTTCACACGATCTGTAAATGGAGATTACTATTTCTTAGCTAAGAATGCAGTTTGCTAGTGTTTACGCTATTCCTCTTCTATCTTCTAGATCTCACTAACAGCAATATTAGCTTAACTGTTTAGCTAGCGTTATACTGTATTATCTAGCAGCTAGCTGAATCTTTCTGTTGGCTATATTCTTACTGTAGCTACCTACTGTTCTATAGTTGTTAAAACTTGTGATAATGCCTGATCTCTTTCCCAATTTCCGCTCTTGAATGTCTTTTCATTTGCAGATTAACAAGAACTGGAGGATTGATTTAATATTTTAGATATGCTAAATTTATTGTAGGCCTACTTCAAATCTAGAAGACAGTACCAATCCTGTGAAAGTGGCCAGCTAGCAAACAAATTCAATTTTTTTGAATCTCTGCAAATTCACACATAATTCACCTATGTTATTATGGTCTCGCCTACAAACACAAACACACTTTGCTGGGTTAACAAGGATCCGACCATTGGATACCTCTTGGCTTTACAGAGAATCACTCTGAAGCTTTGTTGAGCTGTAACACTCTTGGTGATGTCTTTGTCAGACTGACACACACGTTCCTTGAGATCCATATCTGTGAGAAGCACCTGATATTTTGTTATAGATTATGGAGCTGGTACTGTATATCCCAGAGACTCTGGAAGGTCTGTGGAGAGCAGAGTAGGGTTTAGCATGTCTCCAGATAAAGAAAGGCTGCCATTCCCCTTGCATGCTCACACCACAAGGCTGCAGTGAAGGTTCCTTTTGGGTCAGACAGATGTAAATTGACCTGAACATGTTGTCTGTTTTCTAATCTCTAGGCGGACCTCAGCATAAACCTGCAGGATGACAGCAGCTTCTTCTACGGAGTTTCCAGTCAGTATGAGAGTTCTGAGAACATGATTATCACCTCATCCACCAAAGTCTGCTCCTTTGGCAAGCAGGTGGTGGAGAAAGTGGAGGTAAGACGAGGACGCTAAGTATATAGTATATATAGTTTCATACAGCGTTTTTTAAAGATCTAGTATCCGAACTACCTCAGGAAGGAATTTGCAACTGTTTCACAATGTGAAATCATTTAAATGGTCATGGTTTACATGTATGAGTATGTATTTCTGTGTTTATGCCTTTATTGTTGACTGTTAATATGTTTATATTTGTGCTGTCTCTATTTTTGTATTGCTACAGGGCACCCCTGGAAAAGAGACCTCGGTCTCAGTGGGTCCTCCCTGCTAAAATAAAGGATAAATAAAAAAAATAAAAATGAAAATATCATTTTTTACATGTAAATTTAAACGTTAGTATGTGAGTTGTTAGACACAGTGGTTTTAACAAATGGTGACAAATATGACACAAGCATTTCTTAGCTCTCTAATGATTTCCCCCAAAAAATCTGACATTCACAACAAAACAAAACTTTATGATTTTTAAAAAATTGTACTTGTCCGTATAACACCAATGGGAAACATTTTAATTCTTTGATGGAAGAAAACTATAATTTGCCTTAATTCTAATTTATTCATAACCTTTTTTTCCTCAAGGTGATGAAATCATCTATGCTTATTAATTAAATTAAAACATAGATTTAGTTTTCAGTTTTTCAGAAGATCCAGTGTTTTTTCCTAGAATAATAATCTGTGAACTATAAACACTCACAGCTAAAGATGCTTGCATCACTGATTGCTTGATGAATGTGTGATATTTCAACATAAAGAGGTCATGACCGCGTCAAACAACACCCAGAGGAGTGAATAAGTGCCGTTGGTTGGGAGGGATTCCAGTCAATTGCCACTGATCTGTGGTCAGAAAACTGACATGATACTCAAATCTCCCCAGCATGACTAACTGTTATGCTTCCCGTTAACTGGACACAATAGAGGCCATGCCCCAAATGCTGCTGATTGATTGTATAATATAAACACACACACACAGCCACACATAGAGCCATCTGCCTCAGCAGCAACATGATATTTAATGGTTTTATTATTTGATTATTGTTGTCACAAGAAATATGTTTATTGTCCTTTTTGGCATGCCATGTGCTACATTAGGTGTATTATGTTACACACATAACAGCCTATGTTATAGATCTTAATATCCAGTGGTTGTTTTTGAGTTTCTTTGGAATATGTAATCACAATTTCCCTACAGTAAATTTCACATTTTGTCCTGTAATGTGTTTTACAATCTCTTAACACATGGTATATGTTCTCATAATTTCTTTTTACTGCATGTTTTAATCGTCTGTTGTCTTTTTTTCTTAGACGGAGTATGCACGTTTTGAGAATGGGCGCTACGTGTTTCGGATTCACCGCTCACCTTTATGTGAATACATGATCAACTTCATACACAAGCTGAAACACCTGCCGGAGAAGTACATGATGAACAGCGTACTGGAGAACTTCACTATCCTACAGGTACACACACGGAGCAGGGATATACTGTGCGGTGTGTGTGTAAAGAGGCTGGGATTTCAGTTTAAGTCTGTTTGTAGGCATAAAACTTCTCTGCAAATCTGTATACCTGCATATACATGGATATAAACTGGTAGGTATTTGTTACATAATCAAGGAATATTTCAGTAGTTTGAGAAGTGCACTTATTCTCCCCTGTTGCTGAGAGTTACATAGCTCTTACCACTCTCATAACTATAAGCCAACTATGAAGCTAAAGCTAGCAGGTGGTTAGCTTGGCTTTGCATAAATACTAGAAAACCGGGGGGAACAGCCAGCCTTGAACAAGAAAATCTAACTTTCAGCACCTCTATAACTCGCTCCCTAACATGTAAAATTGAAGGTATTTTAAACAAAACTCTACAAACACACTACATAATAAAGGCGCTTATTTGTCTAGTGCGACTTCAAACTAATAACTTTGGAATCAGCACTCAATATTTGGAAATAGTTTTTTTTTCCCATTTTGCCAAAATTGCATTTATTCCACTTTAGAAGTGCTGTAGGTATTTTTTTCTCAACCTTTATAAAGAACCAGAACCAAGCTGTTTTGCTCTGTTTTCAGTGTTTATGATAAGTTCAGCTAACCTGCTGCTGGTGGTAGCTTCAAATTAAGGTCATGATATGAAAAAGGTCTTCATTGTTACTCTTAGTAAGAATCCAAATAAAGCAGAATCAATATTAGTTAATTAACTTATTAATAATATCAAATTTTTCTCTGGATTTCAAACCAATGTTTTGGTTTAAGTAGGACTAGATATAATTGTATCCCATTGCCTGTTAGCATTATAATGTTGCTTGTGTTTAAGACAGATAAAAGAGCTTATTCTAACTCAAAATGTATTTAAATGTGTTATTAACTGCATCACTTTCATGATTTCAAACACACTCATCACCCTTCATCATTCATGTAGTTCCACTCATACCACAGAGAGGTGATAAGAACACAGGGCCACATAAGTGCAGATATTTTTTGAAACTTCAAGGTGCTTTTTGCAGGCATATAACTAATGTAAACGTTGTGAAAGAGTAAAAAAAAAAAAAAAGTACTTGCTGTCACAATGAATAGGGATGTGCAGTGATATCCCAGTGGGTGACTGTGACAGACCATTAACAGCTGGCAGCGATATTTCCCTTCCTATGAAAAGCAATTTGTACAGTTTCTTGCAGAGTTGAAACATTTTGTCCACTCCACTGCAAGTTGGACTTTTGTCAATGAGCCCGTGTGCTCCTCAGAGAGGGAAGTGAATAGAGTGGAGTTTATCCCCATGGCAACGTTGGTCCTCAACGCCAGGGTTCAAAGACATTGGTGTCCCTTCCATCAGCGGCTGCATTCCTACTCGTCAAGGGACAATGACCATATTGAGCCCACACTGACGACTACATGGCAGCATGTCATTAGGTTTATAAATGGGCTGATTTAGCTCATATTAGCCATGAACAGCTCATTAACAGACATGCACAACACAGACACACACACACAGACAACAGATGCACGCACCCACAGATTTCACATCGCAAGGCTGAGCACAAGGGATCGATATGCCTCATGTAACAAGTGCTGTGTTCAATGCATAATGAATTTGTGAAGATGTGTTCTTGTTTGTTGCTACACTCTATGTCCTGTGTTTGCAGATATAAGGGTCTTATACTTTAACAGAACCTTATAACTGCAGACATTTATTGTTTAGTAGTCACATCATTTTTGTTTTATATTTAGTGGTGTTTTAGTAGACCTGACAATTCTTTTTACTTTTTCAGTTCTACTTAGCTGTATGTCTTATTGTCATTAAAGTCAATTCAAGAGAATGATCATACAAAAAGAGAAGGATCATGCTTTTGGATAACTACCGTACATCCATTAAGAGCAGACACACTGAACCCTATGATACTTACGTTAGATTTTTTTAATTGTTTTTTTTGTTATATTCACTTGAATTTATTCGAGAACAATTTAAAGAAATATATAATATATAGATATAAACTGTTTCATGAAGGAAATACCCTTATCTTTATTTCTAATATTGTATAATTGTTGATTATATGGACAATTATTCAATTTGAGTGTTAAAATGAAGTTTTATACTGTTTGTATCACTGTGACTATTTAACTTAAAGGCAGCATGTTTCTCCCTACAGTTTCAGTGGATTTCAGTAGAGACTTTTGCTTGTTTATGTTCTATAAAGGCTCATTGGCTCTCCAAAGGACTGCAGACTAATCTGAAAACTTCAAATATGTATCGATGCATTGATTACATTTTATCATTAAAAACTTGGGTGACTACGGTTAGGTATATATTGATCCTTCAAAGCGTGACTGAAAATGACCTTTTGCTTGTCCACAGGTGGTGACTAACAGGGACACACTGGAGACGCTCCTGTGCATAGCATACGTCTTTGAGGTGTCTACCAGTGAGCACGGCGCACAGCATCATATTTACAGGCTGGTCAAAGACTGACACATTTGGACCTTACCTGCTTTAGACCCATTGTAGCACCTCAGTGAGCAACTACAGTAAACAACGGACTACTTCCTCCATAAGCTTAAAGCTGAAAGCACACAAGTCGGTCAGGAGTTCTTTGTTAGCACGCCCAGAAACACTACTGCTGAGGAAGAGGAGGATTTGGGATTGTGGAAGCTGAAACTGGCTTTGTGTGAGAAGTAGCAGGGGAAAAAAAGAGGACCATAATACTCTGTGGTCTCTATGCCAAAGGAGCCGAGCAAGACCTGCATGACAAGGTTGTTGAAAGTCGTTGGTGTTTTTCATCTCGTTTTACTTGTGCTTGTTTTTGATTTAGAGTCTTTCATACACGTGCATGTGCAGGGGATGTTTGCTACAGAGGAGTTTGTCTGCCTCAGGCTGCCACCTAGTGGCTTAAATATAACTGACAACCTGGAAAAATAATACAAGTAGGTGAGAGAATTCCTCCTTTGCACATCCATAAAAATATCACTGTTTCTTGTGTTATTCGAGAATTTGAGTAATTATGTACAGAGTCAGATACTCCTCCTCTAAACAGAGTTATGAAGAAAAGAGGCTAAAATGATTGAAAAGTTTTCCTATTGACTTTGTTTGATGTTTAATGTTAAATGTTTCTTGTATTGTCTTAATGTTTTTGATTGAAAATGATCTGACTACAAAGAAAGGCACATAATAACACTGCTAACTTGAACCACATTTAGATCTGTAAGATGATTACAGAGGTTGTCTGAAACTGTAACTTGCCCTGAAGTGTCAGATGAAAATACAAGTGTTTCTTACAAAGCTCCTCTGTCGCTGAGTTTGTTATGAATAGTGCAAGACATTCAAATCAACAGCACATAATAGTCGTATATACATAATCCCAGATTATAGGGTAAATCTACTGTTTATGATTGTTTAAACTCAGGAAAGTGATCATTTTGTTGATTTCAAACACATACTTTGGAAATCTTGAAGTTGAATTATGTTAACTGAATATGGGACATTTAAATTTTCAAAAATGGATGAGGGTTCAGTTAAAAGTGCTTAAATATAAAATAAAAAAAGAAAGAAAACAAAGAGGTCTCTAGAAATGTTTCAAGGGTTAAATGTGACTTTTAAATTACTATACTGTATTTTGTATAGACATTGAAATATAAAGAAATCAACCAGGAAATTACAGAAAATTAAGATTATACAATAGAATAAAAAAAGAACTGCATCAAAAGCAAAAGTTTTGACACATTTGATAGGCTGGAGCAAGAAAAGATTAGCATGAAAAATAAAAAAAATGTAATACTGGCAGAATGTTAATCAATCAATAATTTATATTTTAATATCTAAAAGAATATTCTACTTTCTCTCCTCATCGTGTTTCACATTTTCGAGTTAGAGTACATCTTGGAACATTATATTTTTACAAAAGTACTCTAATATCTTGAATGCACAAAAAATAAAGACCACATAACATACTTATGGTGTTTGAAAGCGACCTCTGCCATCTGGTGGTGATGAGACATCATTACAATCTTACAGGAGGCGACAACATGAGTGCAAATAATCCCATAAGATCCATGAGACTTTTCCAAACCAAAAATAATGTTGTAGGAACTGTAGAATAATGTTTGTTTTTCTAATGATCTTTTATTACAAACCAGAATAGTTTACTCTTCATTCGTACTATAAATAGTAAAACATAGGCTCTTTCCCCTCGGCTCTCAAAGCTCTTAAGTTAGTTTCTTCCACCTCTCAGGTGTAAACTAAGAAGACTGTGATGAAGAGACAAGCTCACAAAATGAAACTAAAACAGCTTAACAGGAGCATCTATATTAATTTCCAATTTAGAAACAAATTTGCCACTAAGATGACCAAACACCACGATGAAAACAATCTAAAGAATAGAGAAAGTTGTATTTTAAACTCTGAAATCTGAAAATGTTCTTTTTTTTCTTCTTTGATGTAATCATGTTGTTAGCAAAATTGGCCAAAAATTTCTCAAAGTTGACAAAAAAAAAGGAAAAGTTTACATGTACAAGGTGATCATAACTGCAGAGGAAGAAGATTGTGTGACATGATCAAGTTGGGTAAAAGAAGGTGTTGTTGAGGGACATTTGCATTTACATTAAAGTATAGGACTAGTCGGGTGTGTTATTGTGCCCTGTATATTCTTATGATGTACCTTAACCTGTATGGATCAAACTGACGGGGCCTATATGACTCAAGTGACTTTGTAGAATTTGAATCTTTTTAATTAATATTTAATCAATTTATACATTTTGAAGAAGTCTTACATAAAGTTAGCCTCTGAGCGTCTGGCCTGTTCTCCAGTGGAACAATCTGGACATCTTACGCAGGGCGGGGTCTGCTCCTCCTGCAGGTTGGTCAGCTTTGGCACACCTGGAGAGGGACTGGCACCAGTAAAAAAAAAACAAAAAAAAAAAAACAGACCACTGCTGGCTCCACTTCATGTCAGTCTAGTCCAAGTAATCAGCCTCACAGATAATGACGATGCTTCGTGGAGATTGTAAGTTTACATGGTCTGATTTACATCACGCGCGATGAATGTCACATGGGGTTTGCTGACGGTTCTGGGTCTGGTGTGCCACACCGAGTCGAGGTGCTCACCGACTTCTTACTACAAGAACTGCTGGATCAGACGCTTTCCGGGGATTTTTATTAACATCGAGGAGTCTCAGAGGAGAGGAGCTCAGCTTTTACAGTCGTACCAGGAGGAGACCGCGCTCAAATGCAGCCGCACCTGCTGCCTTACGAGAAACTGTGAGTAATGCTTCTGAATCAGCAGATATCGACCCATTCAGTGGAAAGTTTCCCCCCTTCCACAAGACGTATCTCATTGATTTATCGCCTTTCCTCTCTCGCAGTTTCCTGTAATCTGGCAATTTTTCACTTCGAAACCTCTCAAGAAAACGTGAACTGCTTCCACCTGCACTGTCCAACCCTGGAGAGCTGCATCCTCAGCCACAGAGGAAACGTTGTTCTCTACAACATCACGAACGGTAAGTAAGGAATAAGAAAAATATCTTTGACAACTTTCCTTTACTGGAAACTCTCCTTGTTTACAGATGGACTTAAACCAAGGAATTTAATATTCATATATATATATATATATATATATATATATATATATATATATAAAAATCCCTATAATAAAAATACTAATGCTGCAGCTGCGTAACAAGCATAGACTGTAGACATATCAGTCTGAAATCAAAAGTTAGATCTGCCCTTACTTGAATATTAAAGACTAGTTTAAAGGTGATTTTGAGTATTCTCATTTTCTTACTTACAAAACTTTAAAAGCAAAGGTTTCCTGTTACTTTGCAGGTTTAACATTTGTGTCTATTCCAACAATGACAAATACAAACTTTGTCAAAATACAACATTAAAATGAGGCCTATTACTTCTTATTCTTAAATCAAAGTTAAATGTTAAATTCTTAAACAAATGTAAAAAGTATAAATCCACTGGTTTCCTTCTTGATAAAATTGTTTACACTTTTTTTTTTTTAAAACACCTGTATGTTTAACTTTATTGGCAAAAAGTAAAGAAACAAACAAAGTGAATAGACTTTTGTTTTTACGTTTTTTTGGGGCCTTCTTTGTGTAGGACAGCTTGCTAGAGAGACAGGACGTGTGTGGGGGGGGGGAAGAGAGAGAGCGGGGGATGACATGCAGCAAAGGGCTGAGGTCGGATCCGAACCCACGGTTCCTGCGACAAGGACTAGAGCCTCTGTACATGGGGCGTTCGACATAACCACTAGGCTATCCAGCGCCCCTGATGATGTTGTTTTTGTTTCTTAGGTGTGGATCCTGACCTGTTGGTGTTTGGAAAATACTTCACCTCAAATGTTCGAGTGTTACCCCACCACTACAGTCGAGTGAACGCCTCAGAGCCGCTGTCTTCGGACAAAAGACAGTTCAATCATCCACCTCCACCCGCTGCAGTGCCCCCGACTGCTGCTACTACTGCTAAACTCCCAACAAGCAGAGTGTTTACGACTACCACTGCCAAATCCACCAAATCCATTATCGCCACCACTTTGCAGAGAACAAGTCAGCCGTCTACAGTTCCTACAACTGCACCTGCTTTACTTTCAACTCCAGAGACTCTGCTACCTGCAGGAAATGATGTGCAAACAACGACCCCGACCATCTCCATCTCATCCTCTGCCCCCAGCTTTACTACTTCTCCTTCATCTACCTCAGCAACCACCCGCAGCCGTCACATCCCCAAAACCACTCCTGCCTTTTTCACCACAACGTCACAGCCCTCCACCGTGTCACCTACGCTTCACCGCAGCACCACTGTCTCACAGAAGCCCACCACAGCTCAAATGGGAAACATAGAGAGCAGCAAGCAAAACCCCAACGACACCAAGGGCAGCCTGGGGAGGAACCACACTGCAGGCAGTGAGGGCGGGCAGGGTGTTAGTGGAGGAGACACTTTAGAGGGTTTGGGACCAGGCTGGCATGTAGCGACGCACACCCTGCTGGTTGCAGTTGTTGTCTGCATCACAGTGCTGCTGAGCTGCTGCTGCTCCTTTCTGCTGGTGGTGAGCTGGAGGGGTCAGAGGAAGAGGATGGGAAGATATCGGACGTCATGGAGAGGGAAAAGAGGCTCCATGCGTCTGATAAAGTATGTGCTGGTCAGAGAAAACACCTGAAGGTGAAACAAAACGATGGCGCAGAGATTTATTTTTCACGTTCACAGTGTTTTAAAGAATGCATCCTGGATTAGCTGGTATTTAATATACATTATTTTTTGTCTACTTTTAATTAACGGCAAGGACATATCTTTAAATTGCTTTAGGCTAACAGATAGCAATGGCGCTATTTTACAATCTTGGAAAACATCTGCAATCATCTGATGACGCTCTGGGAGCTTTTGACTTTTATTTTGGGCTTGCAGTGCAGCTTGTTGTTAGCTTGGAAGGACTTTGTTTACATTGTTTACATCCCAACGAGCATCTTGAGCATTGAGAATTAACAAGGTGTTGCAGGAGAGAATCGACGAGAGGATTATTAGCTGCACTTGTATGCTGATATCAGTTTTATGAATTCTACTTCTTTGGCTTTCCACACTGACTGTTTGACTCCATACAGACAACGGCTGCTGAAACACTAGTGGATGATAATATTTAGACAAAAAATACAAATACAAAAAAAACCAGAGCACTTTAGATACCGATGTCTGGTCCTATAACTACAGATTATGTTGTTTTATACATGAAGAAATAAATTATAGTTACTATGACTTTGGTTTGACTTCAGAAGAAGTAGACACAGCCAATATTAGTCAACAGAATTTTGCCTCTAAAACACATCCATTTTTTTTTTTTAAGCACTTCAGTGAGTTTAAGCTGATGTTGATGCCAAACCTCAAGGACCTTGGCCAGTTGTCTTCGCTGGTCTTAAGTGGTACTTGACATTTTCAAGGAAAAGACTCCAGACTTCAGTTAAAGGGGGTTGTTCACATCTTCAGCAACGTGTGATGATGGGACCACTTTCTGCCTTCGGTCTTTGAACCCTCGGTGCACTCCAGCACTCATCTTCTCAGTGAATCCGATTCCTCTTGATCTTAGAGTTCACAAACCACAGACCAAAAAAAAAAAAAAAAAAAATCTCTAAGAGGGGGTGAAGTACTTTTCAACAACCTGCTGCTGAAAGCATCCTTTTCACAAGGGGAGCCAGCCCTCACTGAAACCGGACAGTGATGAGAGCGGAACGGGAGCTGAAGCTGGGAACTGACTGAAGTGGGCTTTTTTTTTTTTTATTGTAAAGGCTTTAACTTTCATGTGTACAAACTTCAAAGATAGAACTCTCTTAGCAACAGGATTCATTAGACTTTTATTTGTGTGTGGAAGACAGCATCATACAGTTGACATGGCAGGACATTGTTTTGGAAAATAAATACATCAGTTGAGACCCTTAAAGTTGGAATATCTGGGTTTATGTTGGAACAGATTTTTTTTAATCTTCAGGAATTGTGTAACTGGAGTCCAGAATAATGTACAAATATTGAAAACTGTTTGAGATATCAGCATGGAAATGAAGTTGTATTACAGGTCGAGTACTTTCTTCACAGCCTCTTTGTACTGCAGCATGGTGCTCTCACTCTCTCCCTCATTCTTCAACCTCGTGACAGAGTCCTTATACTCCTGCACCTCTTTTATCCCCAGCAGCTGCTCTCGCACCTCGCCCTCGCCTTCCCCGGCCACTTTCATGCGTACTAGAACATTCAGCATATTCTTTTGAGACGGACTGTCCTCCCAGCTGTACTCCTCCATGTCTGCCACCGTCTTCTCATCCTCCCAGGCCTCCGTTTTCTAAAAGAAAAAGAACAACAGAACACGTTCAATTTTACATCAGCAAATGCACCACACTAATCCAAAACACTTTTTTAAAGCAAATCAGTCGAGGGATTGATTTCCAATATGGCAACAGGTGTCAAATATGGGGGTCCTCTCCTCCCCTCAGCCCCTTCCTTGGATGCTCCTCTCACAGAGATAGTATTTCTCCATATGTAGGTCTCCATCCTCTGGCTGTCATCACCTTCTCTTGAGAACAATACATCCCACTGTGCAGCAGCTTTAAAGCAGTGCAGTGAGCCTCAGCTCTCTTACTCTCCAGGTGTTTGAGGTTAATAACCATCATTACCTCCAAACATATCTGATCCACATTACATCACATCTGGAACAGGTCTAGTGAGGAGCATCAGATACTCGGGGGGGGTCAATAGCTTAGTTTTCGATGAGAAGGTCCTCTGCGGTGTGTGACGCTGCAAAAAGAAAAAGGACCTGCAGATACAGTGCATTCCTATTCAACCCTCTTCTGTAACTTTTCTATAGTTATGATCACAAATTAAAGGGGCTTTTATTGAGTTTGCATCAAAATAATTTACACACAAAGAGTCAACTTTAAATTGGAGGAAGGGTGGCTATTACATGGTTTTTCAAAGGTATTTACAAGGACAAATCTGAAGGTGCTTTGCCTTGAAGCCTCTGACTACCATCAGGTCAAACCGACTGACTCCAGGGGAACTTGTGCAATCAACAGAAGTCTGCTGTTTGCTCTGCTGTAAAGCGTAAAAGAGTCCAAAGGAGGGGGGGGGGGGGGGGGGAGAGAATAATCATGCAAAACGGAAATCGCTGTATGGCTCGTATTTGGAGGATTTTAGAGTCAAGATATCAAGTCAGTCTAAACGTAATTCTCTTGTTCTGTACAGTAAAAGCTTTTGTTAACCTGGCAAAGTGTCAACCTTTGTGATGCTATTGCAGCGCCACTACAGTATGCTAAATGAATCATGCTAAAGTGTTGACAGTTCTGGCAGTGTGTCTCTCCGTGCATCCATCACTAAGTGGTTCGGAGAGTATCTGATAACCTGTCAGGAGACAAAATGCCCACCTGTTATCTGGATAAAGTTTGAGTACTTGCTACATTAACATTTGTTTTCAGTTCAGGGACAGGACAGGTGTTTGGCGGGAAGGCGCGCACACACACACGCACACACACACACACACACACACACAGTGGATGCAGTGCCTCTAGTGGCGGACTCCCCTCCACGCCTGGATTAGCACACACTAGAATTAGTATTGAGGGTCTGTCGCACTGAGTGGGGAGATAAAATCTTTTCAGCGGCGGCTAACAATTGGCTCCTTTGTGGGCTAGCATTTCAACCTGAACGTTACGCCACTCTCACAGCTTCCCTGAGCCTGCTGGACAAGCACTGTGCCTTTCATTGTGTGTCCAAAAGGGCACTACACTGTTCTGCTCTCTGGCTTGGACGCCTTCCCCAAACTAAGAGATTTTTTTTTTTCTTTTTTCTATTTTTATTTGCACCGGCCATGACGAGAAAAACTCTTAGATGGCAAAGGTTCTTTCATGTGCATGGCTGTAAACTCATTTGAACAGCGCCTCCGGTAATGACCAGGTGGCAGACTTCTCTGATGCTTGGCTTAATGTGAATGAGTATCAGGGTCAACACCTGAAAGGGGAGTCTGTGTCCCCCCCCCCCCCCCATCAGCAGGGAAATGTCAACTGGACAATGTGGCTGTTTGCTGTCCCTCTGCCCATTCAAGTCTGATACCTCCCTAATGGGCTCAGGCCCTCAGATCACCGAGCGAGATGGATGAGAATTTAAAGTAAAAAGGCAGTGGAGTGTTCCTCCGGGCGTACAGAAATGTCACCAACTTCGATAAACCGGCAGAAGTGAATGTTTGCAGCAGTTTACTCCCACAGCAGCTGATACAAAACATTTTTAAAAAAAGGAAACTTAACCACAAAAAACAAAGACATAATCTCTAAATAAAAAGGAGTCGTTAATAAAGACATGACTAAATGAATGTTATCAAAAACAATGTAACGTAATGTTAAAACCTCTCAGGTCAACTTCAACTCAATTCAGGAAGCTTTGTCGGCATGAATGTGAAGATATTGCCAAAGCAGATAACAACAACTATGAAACCAGCCCGCAAAGTAAGTACACATTTACACTTTTACACAGACTGACAGGGAGAACTGTTTTTTTTCTTATGATCATTATGACTGATACATCGCTCTTTGATATCATATTCAGCAAAACTAAATTCAGTTCAGCAGAGTAGAGGAACTCACCCAGGACTCGTGGTACAGCACAGTCAGCAGGTACATGGCGTAGTCCTGGTTCTGCTGTCTCAGTGGGCAGCTGGTAAAGGGAGGGAGAGATAAGTGCATTTGTTTTGATCTCCTCACTGATTCTAATTCACATTTGACCCTGTCGACGAGTTGTTTACCTGTCAGCTCTGATGGTGAGGGTATCCGTGTCTTTGTTGTATCTCTCCCCGACAAGTGTGAGCATTTTTCTACGTGCATGTTTGTCCAGGTTCAAACTGGACAACTTGACCTGAAAGAGAAACGACAGAGACACAGTTAGAGAAACAAGAGAGAGGCGCTATAGTTGAGACATCAAGTTTGCATTTTAAAGAGAGACACAGATGTCCTTTCATGGTGTTTTGCATGTTCTGTCTGAAGCTCTTGTCCCTTAAAATTGAAAACAAAACCTCAACTTAAAGAGAGAACAATGTTTGTTTTTAACCTGTTCAGAGCTCTGACTGTGGAGATTACTTCACTTTCAATAGATGAAATCAGAGCATGTATGCTGTAGTGCAGCAGACCTCTAAGCCTCTTGCACACTGGAAAGAAGTAGAAGATAAGAGATTATTTCTTGATACATTGTTAAGGATCTTTTTATAGAATTGTTAGAAAGCAACAAAACGCCTGTAAACTTGTTTTCTGGTTGCTTAAGCTCGTGCACGGACAGCATGAGGTCAGATGTGTTTTATTTTGTGACGTGCAGAGACAATGAGAAGGATACATTTGTTGCCTCTGGAAACTCATTACCACAGATTTAGTTTGCAGGTTTCCCTCACTGCTTTTACCCCACTAAGATAAAATATAACTTAAAGGAGAGCCCACTATATACAACCCCGGTCTAAATGCTGAATTAATTCTTGTTATGCTTGTTCCACTTGGTCTGGATTTGGAACCTAATTGTGCGAGATTTGCTCTCCAATCTGTCTTTCTGCCTAATCCACCTGGATTAATGTCTGGATAATTCCTTCCACGCTGATATAATCTGAGGCAAAGTGTCTGTGGAGCTGATGGCTCACGGCTCACGGTCTAAAAAAAGACACATTTTCACCTGCAGAGATGACACATATGTGAATTCTGATGTGTCTCTATAATGTTGTGAGGCATCATTTGTTTTTACATGCTTTTGGGTAACAATAGCTGGTTGGCAACTGATCTTTGTAAACACGCAGACACAAGTGAAACTGTCAAACAACAACAACGCCTTCACACGAGGTCATAACTTCTCCTGCATTTCTTTCCCTCTTCATTCACTGATAGAACCTTAAGTGTAAATCTCCTTACAGATGGATTGTGGGTGTTATGTGTTGTTTCATGTTTCCATTATGGCTCTGCTCTGTGAGGAGGATTGTATATTGATGGATTAGTGTTGGTTGTGGTGGTGAAGGGATTAAGAGATATATGAAAATGTACCAACAAATATGTCGATGAGAAAGGGGTTTCTCTTACTTTCTTCTGAACAAACAAGAAGCTGATAAAAAAAAAACAACACTTTTCCTAAATATCTGCAGAATTAAATTAACACATGACATCACCAGAGTGTCAGCACATGCTTAAAGAGAAAACCACATCTCTGTAATCGCTCTCGTTTTAGACTTGACGGCTTCATTTCTTGGGTTTGAGGTCACTGGACGAAGATCGTCTCTCCGGATGAGTCACAGGGACATGATGTCAGCTGGTGATTATGAATCCGTGTAAATCTCTAATCTCATTTTTCATGTCGGGTTTCTCCACACTCCCCCGATATATACATCCATGAAACACAGCTAAAGCTAGAGATCATCGGGTGAAAGCGGAGGTCAGACAGCGGGAGCACTCACTTTGAGATGAACAATGCGAGCTGAAGGGTTTCTAACAGACTGGCTGGCTGACACGAAGTCCGTGCTTTCTACTTTGATGGGGAAGAGCTCGTCACATTTGGCATCGGAGTCCAGGGCAGAGGGCCACTCTGTGCAGAAGGCTGAGAATACACAGAGACGTGTTTAAATGCAAAATGAGCATATTTATGTTTAAGTAAACAAAACACACTAAGAAATAGCTTTTCAATTTCAAAAAAGTTAATTACGTTTCAGGGCTTCACAGTGTTTCTTGATGGCTGCCGGCGTCAAATGCAGAAAGTTTGGTATCTGAAAAAGTCAAAGTCATCTTTATTGTCACTTTTTTCCATACATTAAGACACATAATTTTTTTTTTAAAGAGAATGATGGTTTAGGTTTGCGCACCAAGAACTTGATTTACCAAAGATTTAAGGCAAGTTGAGTCACAGAAACTACTCTTACATTTATAGTCATATTTACTGGGCTAATCTTCTTCTAAATATGATTTCTGAACACTGAGACATCCTTTAGGAAGAGTATCATTTGGTTGAATTGTACTTTTTTTATTCTATTTCTTGCTTGTCATGAGGACAATATGTCAATATAAGCATGTCCTCTGTTTCCATTTCCCTCCTTAAGAAGAATTTATACTTTATTGATCCCGCGAGGGGAAATTCGTTTTTACACTCTGTCTAGTAAACATGAACTGAAATACACACACATGCACAAACAGGATCCTGTGGACATGCACTAATGGAGAGGTCTCAGAGTGAGGGGGCTGCCCACGGCGGGCGCTCCTGAGCTTGTGGGGGGGGGGGGGGGGGTTGGGTGCCTTGCTCAAGGGCACCTCGGCAGTGCTCAGGAAGTGGCCTGGCACCTCTCCAGCTACCAGACCAATTTCCGGATTGGTGCCGGGACTTGAACTGGCGACCTTCCGATTCCCAACCCAAGTCCCTACAGACTGAGCTACTGCCGCCCACACTGAGCTACTGCCGCACAATTCATGTCAGGTTGAGAGAGATAGTGGTGTTGGTTATGCTGTTGGTAGCAATGATGCCGATGCCGTCTTTGTTTCAGTTTGTATCTTCGGTTTTGTGGTTTAATTTGTAACAAATGTTTCATGTCACGTACGTCTTTGTAACCTGCTACTGGATGCTTTGAATTTCCCTCGGGATCAATAAAGTATCTATCTATCTATCTGACCTGGGCTCTGTCTCTTTGGTCAGTTTGTGTTGGAAACATTGTCAGCAGTTACTCTCTCACATGTACGTAGGCTAATATGATTGTGGTTTTGTTTCTGTATGTATTTGACTGTTGGAATGTGCACTTTTGAATTTTATTTCCAGGGATGAATATTTATCAGTGACATGTTTATATTTCATGTTCACTATATTCTGAAGTTGAGTCGAATATGCTTAAAATATTTGCTCATGGTATTCCATTTTCCCTACAGAATTTCCCTGCAGAACTCACTGCTTCTACGCGATGCACAGAATGCTTTTTTTTCATTTTTTATTTAATAAATTGTTTATATGGGCTGTCTGACATCTCCAAGAGATTTCACATCACATAATTTTTATGACATTTCAAAAGTCTTTTAATTTAAAAATATACTCATTTTTAAGGGGGCTAAAAACAGATTGGAAAACCACATGTATTCTGTTTCTCCTTTAAGTCAATAATTCGTCTACAACACATAATTCTGTTTAATTGACATTAAAATCTGATTGTCGCAGGTTAGATAATTTGCTTGTCGCCAGAGTGATGCATCTATAAGGCAGTGCTTAAAAAATAAAATCTTGCATCAAACTTAAGTGAAGGATGCATAACATTTAGCTCCTCGTGGCACACAGAGAAATAAATCAGTGTGGTTGGGATGCACAGCAGAGCTCCAGCTGTGACGGTGAATAGTAGTGGATCTGCAGGTGGCTCAAGTCCAGATGGAGCAGCTGGTGTCTGGAATCAGCAGCTCAGTAATCCAGCTACAGAGACAGAGTCCACAGAGCCATGCAGCATCATCTCACCTGTTTTCAACAAAGCTATAGCCACCATTTGTTTTCAAAGTCTATCCTTATGGGGTGGTCACATTTAAGAAGTGAGGTCTGACCTTGATCAGCTCCAAGTTGCCCTTCTTCTCTGGTGGGACGCCTCCCTTCACAGGGTAGCCCATCCTCACAGGCAGCGGGACGGTGCTCGGCCTGAAGGGTGTAGCTGCTGGATAGACTGCAGTCCAGTCCTGATCCAGCGGCATCTTTTCTGTCCGAGGCTCCCCTGGCTGAAACAAAACACCGGAGACAAAAAACATGTTTTTTTTTCAGGAAACTGTGTGAGGCTACCCATGTTTTTGTAGAACCATGACAACTCTCATATGTGTTTAAAAGTAGGGCCCGACCATTATGGAATGTTTGGGGACGATATCGATATCAGATAAAGATATATTGATATATATTCTTAGATCTATCTTCAATCTATAGAGAGAAAGATATAGATACAGACACACATTTATGGCATTGAGCCCTAAAATGCAGTTATCAAACACTCGTGGAAAAGATTCATAATATAGACATGGATATGGTCACTCAACTGGAAAGTAACTGCACATGTACGTGCACCACCACTTGACAATGTGGAGTGCTAATGCTTGTTGTACTCTATACACACTCTGCTGGTGAAAGAGAACTGCTAGTGTAATACAATGAAACTGAAATTGAATGCTATTTGGTCGGTTAATAAATCTAGAAATATCAGAGATAAAATGAGTCGATGTCGTAGTCACCTTACGTGCTAATATAGCCCGCTTTGAACACTAATCTATTCAATACACACTTCACCCAGTGTTTTGATAAATGTTTTGCCTCATGTAAATATGTGTATTTTTATACTGCCATTAAAGGATAATAAGGATTAGGATTAAAGGATATGAAGGCTGCACACTTACCTCTCTTCTAGGCTTTCTCACGGGTCCTCTTCCATTTCTCTGAGGAAAACCTGCAAAATTGTTAATATTTGTTAAGTCACACACACCTTTTATAAATGTGAAAAGGTCCTGAATAAGTGTTCACTTTGTGGAAACAGTGTTTGTGTACTGCTTTTCTGTTATCTGCAAATACAAGACACTTTAACTTCAACAAAATAATGTTTTCTAAAGCATTATGTTTTTTTTTTATCAAAAGAAACGATGTTTATATACAACCAGTGTATTTGAAGGTTTTTGTATTTCCTGCCTTTGCCTTGTATCATCATTTTTACAGTAATCATTTATGTATTATACCAAAAGATGAATGCATTCAACAACAAAATCGAAATTGACCTGACAATATTTGTTTTATAGGTCTGTTTTAAGATTATTGCTTAAAATGTTTTGCTGCCGTGACATGAAGTAAATGGGTTAAGACATCAGTGCACCATCACACCTTCTTTGATATTATTCTTAATTACTTGTTTGTTTTATTTTTTTGTTTGACTGGTGTGGGGTAGAAAATACCATCCTTAAAGTGTCATAAAAAATAACTAAACAAATAGCCTTTATATAAATGAAGACAAATTAATGCAATTAGGAATCGGTTCTATCAATGTAAAGATTCACTTGTTTGTCCTGTTTAAACACCATAACTAGTTCATTATGTGACTGACAAATGACAGGAGGTTTGTGTACTGTCCTCTGTTGCAGTATTTGAAGCGGGTAGCTTAGCCTGCAAATGTGGCTCTGAATGGTTGATCTACTTTAATGAGATAGAGAAACTTACCTTTATCCCCTTTAGGCGAATTTGTAGACAATGCCCTTGCATATGTGACCCTGCTCGCTGAGTTATTTAGTCCAAGACCAGCAATGTTTAGTCGACCTAGAGACAGAAATGCCTTGCTTGTGTGTGAAGCCATGTTTTCTCGAAGTCTACGGAAAACAGGGAGGGTCAAAATAAGAGGCTTGCGAGACGTTTAATGCAGCACACAGTCTGAGTTTAGTGCCCCCTATAGGTGAACACGTTTCTGGACACAGCTCGGGAGAGATGTAAATTGTTTGGACTTGATTCAAGCCGAGGTAATACTTTAAAAAGTAACCTTAGAAACGTGTTGTTTAATTAATGGAAACGTATCTTTTTCCTCGAGGGGCATTTTCATCAACTGAGTGACCCTGGTGGTGTTTTAGCTGGTGCACCTCGACCAGCTGCTTCTTTTTAGAACATGTGCTGCGTTCAAATGTATCTGTAAAACCAATATTCCTAAGTTACAAGTTGTCCAAAATGTCCAGTGGCTAAAACAGGTGAGGTCTAGTTTTTGTTTGGAACCAGTTTCAACACAATTACACCGAAATGTTTTTGCTCTGTGTTGTTGTTGTTGTTGTTGTTGTTGTTGTTGTTGTTGTTGGCTATGTCAATCTCAACTTCAAATGTAAACTGAAGGAGTAGCAGAAACACTGGACAATGTAGGCTACATGAATCTCTGTGGCGATAAAATGACATTAACCTGACCGAGCATGAAAGGAAAAGAGCCTGCATGTGGGGTATGTATGCTTACCCACACGGGGTCAGCCCAATGGTCCCACAGCCCTATGTTCCCACATTTCTAAAATGTTCTCAAAATGAGGCCCTATGTTCCCACAGGGTAGGGTTAGGGTAAGGGTTAACTGATACAAATGTATGAAAAAGGAAATGTGGGAACATAGGGCTGTGGAAATGTAGGCACGCTCCCAAAAGATAAAATGCTGAGAAATGCGACCTGTAATGTAATTAAACATTTTCCTAAAATATAGTAATTGCACAGTTGATTTCACAGTTGGGGATTAATGGATTAATGAAGGTGTCAGGGGTGTGTTTTATTGCCCCCATTAGACAATTGTGTCTTTTTCATGGGCTTGTTAGTTGTTGGAAGGACTCTACCTGTGACTTGATCCTGGGTGTTTCAATGACTTGACTTTCAGTGATTTGATTTAGTTAAGTTTAATTTAGGATAATCATATATCTTTTTCCTCATGATACTTGACACAAATCCTCAATATAATCCAGGACAAAATGATCAGACGTAGCCTACTATTACCCAGCTTGTTTGATTGTGGACCTTAAAAGGGAGAATCCATTTAAAACACCATTGCATATGAATGCATTGTCATCAAAGTATACACATTAAATGTTGGCTTTTTGAAAAAGTGAGAAAAATAATTCCCTGCCCTTTTTGTGCTTTATGTGTTGTATTTGATGTTTATGTTGATAGACAACACAAGCAAATTTCAAGGCATCTTTTTGCTCTAGAACTCCCCATTATTTTAAAACACATTAGCTGTCGAAAAATACAAGTTCTTCAGGAATAGTGTACTACCACTACCACTACCTCATCTTGTATATTGGTTATTGTAACAATATTGCAGAAGTAGGCTACTAAACTACGGCTTATCTTGCTATGTCCCGTAGTCTTTGAACGCAGCACTTGAACAGGCACAGGCAGCGATGCACTTCAAAGGGACAAGTCCTGCAGGCAGCAACCGAATAAAGGCTCGTGCTTTAATTGTATTTTTCATGTCATTGATTATTTTTTTTAGCACTGGGACATTAGTTCATTCTGAAATTATTTTTTTCTTCGACTGTATCCTGTTTTTTTTTATTTAAACAAAAACTAAAAGGCTAACTTGTTGCCTGGCTTCTTGTTTATTTTTATTTTACATATAATTTATCTAGTATTCATTGCGGTGTGCTTTTAGACTTGAAGTCAAAGATCCGAAAGAGCAATTTGTTATATTGTTTTTTGTTTAATTTCTGGAGGGTTCAGCTCTCAACTGTAGCGTCGCATCAATTGATGTAAATACTGACATAACATTTTTATTTATTATGCAACTTCATTAAACTTCCCCACCGTGCTTTCTCAGACCGCCTCAGGCAGACGTCCGTACAGCGGATAAAAGGTAAGGCTTTGTTTAAAAACAATATTTACCCCACGTGTTGTTATTGTGTCGTAGGTCCCACGCGTGGGTCGGTTTAGTTTAACAGTCACACAATACTCTGTAACTGTAGAGTCCCCCCGCAGTAGCCTCGGCGTGCCTGAGTTCATTGTGTGTCGTTAACTTTGTAGTTTTTTGTTTTTTTTAAGGGAGAAACTCTATCTACAGGGAGACAGCAGCGCGTGCGGTTCATGTCAGCGGTTCATCCGTAGGTGAGGACAGACATGGACGGGGTTGGCTGCAAACAATTAGCCCGCCTCTCTTGTCCTATAAGACTTTTTCCGATACGTTTAGTCAACAATCCGTCCATCCATCACGCCATACCTTGTTCAGTGTCATTTTCAGAGCCCCCCCCCCCCCCCTCCTTTTGAGAGGTCTACACTTAGCCTACGTAAGATGACTTGGCTTTGTCTTGGCTGATGGAAAGTGCTTTTGTTAAGTGTCCTTGCTCTCCAGGTTTAGTTACAGGTCAGTTCTCGTGAAGTCATAGGACATTTCAATTACCGGTAGGTTAAACAAATAGACTGAAAGCTCAAGTCTCTGTATTTACTTAATCTATTCTCATCTTATTGTTTGTGTACATAGTGAGCAGTAATTGCAGAAACATAATGAACATTAGTATTAAGTTTTTATTGTGTAATGGGAGTTTTTTTTGACAACATTGACTCCTAATATAAAGATAAAAGTATTCGCCTGCATCCTAAAGTATTTTTCTTGACTTTACCCTTGATGTGACTGTAACTTTAGAGAAAGGAAAAAGGGGAAAACATGTAAAAGTCAAGCTTAAAAAAAAACAACTATTACCATGGATGCAACTATCCACAGCTTTAATCAGTCTTATTTTCGTCTGCTCGCATCTTGATTAAGCTTCTTTGACATTTGGTGTAACTGCTGGGGAGGGTCATCTGCTGTAGCTGTAATGGTTTGGTACAGGCTGGATAAACACACTTTATGTTTGTCTCTAAATATTGTCAGACAACATGCTGTGCATTTTGTTCCATCTCCAAATGGGATACCTGACAAGTTTGACACCCATCAAAAAAAACAATACGTCAGGGGGATGCTTTGTAATTCTAAATCCTCAGAGTGACAGGCATACATGGTGTTGTGCGCTGACCTGTTGCCACATTAAATACACATGGTCCTGCTCAGGTAATATAACATATCTGTTGTTGCTCTTGTATTATTTCAGTAGGTCAAAGTTTAAAAGCCTGCCTGTATAACCATCCGCAAAAGGTCATAGTAATGTCACTGTGAGTTCTTACGCACAAACCTTTAATCCCCTCCTCTTTATAACCTCACAGACATGGAAAACCTGCAGCAGTATACAATCTGTACATAGATCTTAGAGCAAAAAGTAGGACTGTTACACAATGGGAAGCCCTAATCGGCATAATCGGCATAAGCACAATAGGTCTCTGATCCGAGTTGAGTTGCAGTTCAAAAATAACATGCAGGAGGGGTATCCAGCTTTGGTAGTTTCCAGATTCTTAACTGATGATATTTTTGGAGTCTGAGAGTTTTGTGGCTATGTTTGACTGCAATCTGTTACAGTAGCAGATGTTTATGTAGCTGCAAATATATATTTGTCATTGGTTCAGGAAACTTAGGTTTTGCTGTGTCTGACTCTTGTATTTTTCATGATGGATGCTAAGTTAACAAGGTCCCTTCTGTTAGAGGGCAGGGCTTATCTTCAGTCATACTATCTCCATGACTCATGTCACTTCTTCCACTGCAGGTATGGGCACCCATGCAACACAGCAGAGAGCGCCCCTGTCTGCAGCGGGCAGCTAGCCATGCCCTGTTAGGTGTTTTCTCCATCTGAACCTGAACCTTGGACATCACCTCCAGGACTCCAGACTCACCTCCAGACTCCTTTTGGGAAACATGGAGGAAAAGCGGCCGCACTCCTTCCACATGACATGCCACGTGCAACGTGACTATGGCAGCAGGCTGGGGAGCTCCTTCATACGTTGCAGCCCTAACGGATACGCCAGCACGAACCTCAGCCTGGACCAGGACATGGATGCTGATCCTGCAGAAGCCTCAAGCTGCACGACAGCTCCTTCTTTTGCCCTGCGGGCTCCTGAGCCTGAAAGAAGCCACTACTCTCCTGTTGCACTGGAACTGGACCCCACATTGGTGAATAATGGACCAGGCATTCCCTGCCGTCCACCAGCGGAGGACACAAAGGACCCTGCACTTGGGACAACAAACAGCCGACCCTCTATCACCACTATCCAACAGCCTCTCCCTCTTTCGAGCTGGTTGCATCATCACCAGAAGGAGTTCCAGAGCCCTTACATCAAGACTAGCATGCAGGGGGATGTTTACAACTTCCTAGAGAGGCCTGCTGGATTGAAATGCTTCCTTTACCACTTCCTGGTGTGAGTACCTGTCTATGCTGATTTCAGTGTAACCAGATGGGGTTTCCAAAGTGTAAGAAAAACAGCTCCAGTCCCTCTGTCTTTAACTACATCTAGTGATAATCCTTCCAGTATTGGGTCCTGGTTCCCAGTAACGAAGGGGGTGTATGTGTCCTGCAGGGTGTTTTGTGATAGGCCAGCAGCAGAAGCAGGTCAGTGGGATCTGGACAACCCCAGCTCTCTGGCACAGATGAGCTCCGTCCTGCACTTCCTTAATGTCAACACATTAGCAAGCTCATGCATGAAACATGGAGGCTCCTTCTTCATGCATGCGAACCTGACCTGTGAGGGCAGCACACACTGACCTACAGTTAAAGCACAGCTTACAGTAATCACTTTACAAACTGCCTCGAAAGACACCTTCTCTAACTTTTTATGGTGGCAATATGATTGGGGTTGTGATTAAGTGGGGAGTGTTTTTGCATGGTGTAATGACAGAAAAGGATCATGATTCACAATCGTCTTAGGGATACATTTAGAGTCATACATAAAAAAAATAATTTACACTGTCTAGTATCACTCGTAAAAATTATATATTTTACGCCAGGTGTCCTTTATCCCAATTCAAATATCATGGGAAACAGATTAAAGATGCAGTGTAAATGGGTTACAATGTGATTGAAATAATCTAGATATTCAAATATAAAGTTACAGAAAAATAATCTAAACAATATAAATGTCTATAAATGTAGAAACTTCATGAATCATACATTTGCATTTTTAATTTTAAGCTATTTTCAGACAAGGCGCTACATTTACACCCCTGTAACGTCTTTCCTTCACTGTCACGTAGGCGTAATGGGGGGGGACAAAGCGATCCCACCTCTGTACCTCTGCCAACTGAGGGGGAGAGAACAGTGCTGTGTGTGTGCATGTCTGAGTGTGTGTGTGTACGTGAAGCTCACACTGTTTCTGTAATTGTGTGCATCTCAAACTCTGTGAATTCACAGACTGAGACACTTTTATGTTTCGCCGTTGCAGAATAAATATGAACTTACAAAGACGTAATGACAGCAGAGCTTTGTCATGGCGCTGTTGTGGAATCCCAGCTGTAGCCTCAATTTCATTCAACTGTCTTTAGCAGATTAGATGAGAAGTGCAAAAGTTACAGTTTGTATCTATATTTTTCAAGATGAATCAGTTATGAGACTAAATATATTGTTGAATAAAACGACAATAAAACTTTATTTTAAGTGTATTCATAACTGTACTTACTGTCACAGTTTGCTAACTTTCAAACAAAAATACGAAAAAAACATGTAGAGATGAATGTCATGACCAACACCCCCCCCCCCCCCCCAACACGTGACTTAAAGATCTTCTGTCTCTGAAGTATGCCACAATTTATTCCCAGACGTCATTGTAAGCCCTGCGCTTGTGGATTTAAACCAGATTAGAGAAAACATGAATGATAATACTAGAAGTCCAATCAAAAGGCCTCTACTGAACTCTTTTAAATATTCAGCTGTCTCGCACATTGAGTAACAGAAACACATTTTATTTTTAGACATTACTGGGTTTGTTTGGATTTTCCTGCTTTGATTATGTAACATATTCTGTTTTAAAGCGGCAACTCTACAGGACTACATTTTTAAAATAATGATAAAATGTAGTTGGGTTACAGTAACAGTATACAGCATCCTGATGACTGTTAGCAGCTTACTCTAAGGTTTTGGTTTCTGGCTCTGTTGTGGTTACACACACATCCTAAACTAGATCTTTGAGCTGTGTCTTCACCCTGAGGTTCAGGCCTAACTTAACAAACTGCATAATTCTGAAACATGCTCAAAGGCTCATGTAGATGATGTCCAACAGTTTAGTCAATGTAAGCATTGGCCTTACAAGAGTTACGGCTGAATGTTCCCCATTGGTTGATATTTCAACCCATTAGATACCTGTTTTTTTTGTTTGTAATTTTTTTAGAAACTTAGAATAGAATAGATCTTTATCATTGGTTTAAAAACAGAAAAAGGCAGTCTAGCAGCTCGTGTCAGTGTCAGAAGAGATAAAAACAGAAACATTAATAAGAACAATATTAAAAACCCCAGATACCATTAAAAGCACAACATACACTAAAAGCAAAATAACAAACGCGACTGTCTATAATAATTCAAATGTATGAATTTAGGATAGTAACATGATAATCGTGTTTTTCAATAAGCTTTTGTTTAAGTAAAAATCATTGAGGTTGTATACTTATGTGTGATGGTGTTAAGAAGCTACCTTCATCACAATACAGTTATATCATTAAGGTTACAGCTTTGCCTTTATTTGATAGGACAGCTGAAGAGAGACAGGAAATGCTGCGAGGAGAGAGAGTTGAGTATGACATGCAGCAATAGGCCGAGGATGGACTCAAACCCACAGCCTCTGCAATGAGAGCCGTTTCCTCTCTACATGGGGCGTGCAGCATAACCACTAGGCTAGCCGGCGCCCCTCAAAAATATTTTTGATGTGTGCAAGTACATCTTTGGTTGGCTGCAAGACGCCTACCAAATAGGATGTTTTGTATAAATAGATCTGGGCCAATGTCTGATAATGAAGAGCTAGATGAGTTATAAAAAGCTACTTTCATCAAGGTCCCAGGATAACGGGTTAACATTTAAATCCTTTATTATTACAAACTTTAACAGTTACAAAACAAAACACATTCTGACATGTGGTAAACATCAACATTTTCATGGCATCCCCAAAATGCCGGTTGACCAGGAACAGAATGTCGCCATCACTAATAATTAGTGTACATATATTGAAGTTGGATGTGCCCTTTTCTGTTGTAAAAAAAAAAAGCAAGTAAGTAAAAAATAGCTACATAATAACAGAGGTTATTTTGGGCATCATAACTCATGATTTCACCACTTTTTCTGCACATAATTTTCCAGCATATTACATAGGATCTTGTATTTCTGGGCATGACAGAGCAGTTGGCAGCTCTGGCCAAAACTAACCAGAAGAAGTATTTGACATCTGGTAACAATCTTAAAATCGTCAACTTCTGAAGGGTCCTGTTCCTCCTAACTCATCCATGATCCAAACACTGTATGCAGTTAGCCTGTAATTATCTACTCAAGGCCTGATGTTAAGTCATTACACTTGGCAGATGTGTGAAATTCTGCTTGAAGAGAGGTAGAATTACTCTGTCTAATTAGGACATTATCTTTGTCAATGGACGATGAATGGAAACTCTGCTTGGACTCTGCATTATTCTGCATGTAGGTATTATTTTGTGTGCCCTGCATGTCTCCGGCCCAGCAGTAATTGAGGGTCTAATGTTCTCCCCTCACAGAGGAGAGAGAACTTGAGCCTGTGCTTCATTTAATATTAAACCCTTCTGACTGATCCCCTCTGACACTTAAGTAACTCTTACTTGTGGATGGCTATCGCTGGTGGCAATCTAGTCTCCTGGCCTCTTTACAGATTGGCAGTGGAGAAGGGAGGAATAAAAGGTCGTCTGCAGCACTCATGACAACACTAATAGGTCTGCTCTAATAGGCCTGCTCTGCATTATGATGACACACACAGACACACAATACAATCCCATACACACACACACACACACACACACACACACAGGTGGTGGTTCAATTCATCACTCCCTTTTATTGTGCTGGAAACAGCATCAGCAACAGCAAATTAACACACAAATACAGAACTGTGTGCATGCAGACACCGGCATACATGAGCTGAAACACACACACTTACACAGATGTGCAAATGGGGTCTGATTGCACAACACAATGTAGTGAAACTCATTGGCTCATACAGGCTTATAAATGCACTCATCAGCACGCCATCTGGCTGTTGTGGAACATCTGTCCATTCAGCAGGTGGTGTAAGTGGATAACACACAACTGTGGGTAACAATTTGATTGAAGCATTTTTCACAACAGTTTTGGACTCATTCATTTGTTCCTGACAACTGCTTTAGGAATATCCCAATAACTTTAAAATATGTATATATATATATATATATATATATATATATATAGCTGAAATGTTGTACCCTTTATACCAATATTCAATAAGAAAAAACTTTATCTGTTTTTACAGATTCTACTAAAATGTGGAACCTGGACTCAGGTGGTCTGGAAGGGTTATTGTTTCAGTTTTTGGTATGTTTGTAGACCAAGCTGTATTGACCAATGACATATCAGCAGGATTTGGTGTATTCAGGAAAAAAAGTCCACATGGAAACTAAAGGTAGGCAGAACGCAACCTAATGCAACTGCTTGCTACACAAGAACGACCAAAAAGTTGGCATCCATTCCAAGAGGCAATTGTCATCGTTGGATGATGATAGACGATTACCAATGTCTTCAGAGATTGGAAAAACTAAACTTGTTTGTTTGTTTGTTTGTTTGTTTTGATTCCCAAACAGATGGAGTTCTGTTCCATTAACTCTGACATTTTCTTTTTTTGTTTTGTAGCTGACTGTAAACTTTCTTTAGATTGGCGCTTCACAAAAATACTTTTTAACACATGAATATAATATGTAACCATCACATTTGTCCAATTACAGAGTAGACAGACAGAAACACATACTATGCTAATGAAGACAGTCTTAGTAAGAGTAGGTAGGATACTCCCGGACTGGGCATAACGAAGAGAGAGCCCGAAAAGAGTCTTATGCAACGGCATGCAGTCTCACAGGCACACAGAGAACCTGGGGCAGTGATCCCCTTCATGATGGGCGTCTCCCTCTGAGTCTTTTACATAACTAAAAGGGATGAACATGCAAGTCCTCATTGCTCATAAATGCCCTTCTCGCATTGCAAGTAGATTCAGCTTTACCGTTGATCCAATAAGTCTGTCTGAAGGTGTGTTAAGATGCAGAAAAGTTGGAAACTTAAGTTTAGAAACAAATTTTGAGTTTACATAGTAGATAAAACAGAGATCAAACTAGAAAACCTTTTTTTTTCTTTGCATTTTTTGTGATCAATATGCCATTATTTTCGACAACATCATTACCACATATAAAGAGACCAGTGTGTGCCGAAGGAAGCACTGCACCTGTTTATCCTTGTGGAACTGCAGTGGGCCAGATGTTGACAGGAACCTTTGGTTCTGTGTGTTTTCCTATTAGGACAGATTATGAAAAGGCTGCAGTGAATCTCTTTCGTCCACGTGGAAAGCACTGAAAGGAAACCTCCTATTTGATATCTGCTTACAAGAGATTACTGACTGAGTGAAGTGAACTGTTGGGGTCACGAAGCAGCAGGTTTTTTTTTTTGCATTGCAACTTTTTTTTTTTAGCTTTGGGTACAAAATTGTGCGTTATGTTCAACAATTGAAGATTGCCTTGTATAATAAGTTAAATTACAGCCACAGAGAGAATGGTACAGCTGAAAGTTTATTGAAAGTTGAACAAAATGTTTTTTTCCCACAGATGCGGTGCACACATGTTTCTGCCTTCAGAGTATTATTGTTTAATAATTGCTGATTATTTTTACTTTGAAATAGAATATATGATTTTATTCCTCTTATACCTTCCAATGGACCAATAAGTATTTTGAACTGAATTCACCTGAGCCTCAGGCCAGAAAATTATGAAGCCCACTTGTCCGTGTCTTAGTCTTCCCTTGTGCTGTTACCTAAATGCAAAATGTGTACACTCTTTGGCTCAATGTTGTGTCCTAAATACTTAAACATGATGTGTACCAATACAACTAATTTTAACAGAGAAGCTGACGGTATTTCCCTTTAATTTTGAATGCTGTCAGTGTTGATGCTGAATGTGGTTATGAATGAAGCCTTTTCCATTATGTCAAACCCACCTTTCTCTCTCATTATTCATCTTTTCCTCCAACCTATAAGGAGAGTAGCATCTTTTTTTCCAAGTATTTGGTGGACAAGATGATAGCTAAGCCAGGATGGAATATCCATGTTTATGGCTGTGGCTGATGTGGTGTAATCCAACCTAAGCTCCTCCATGGAAGGGACAGGAAGGGAGGGGATGGGGGAGGGGGGGAGGGGGCGGGGTGGGTGTTGGGGTCGGATGGATGGTGGTCAGTAGAGAGGGCTGTGCATGGCCACTTTGCCTCTGACCATGCCCGCTAGCAGCGATGCCCTGGGCAGTTTGCGTGCTCTTGTCTTGATGTTGGTGCTTTTTAAGGCCACAGCTGTTTTTTTCTTTTATGTCATGTCTAAGGAGCAGTCTTAGAAAAGTAAAACATCAAAGTGTGTCACAAATAGGCAAACACTTCGAAAGTTAAATCAGTCAACCTGCATTGAACAGATCTAATATGCGACCGATTTAGTGATTTTAATAAGAGTAGGATTTAGCTGAATTGTAATGGTATACTGATGTGACTTTGCAGAGTTAGATGAAATGCTGCTGTTTTAAAGAAGAAATCGAAAAGGTTTGAAGGGTCGGTCGTCTCTCAACCGCAAGGTCGGGGGTTTGATCCCCAGCACCTGCAGCCACATCTCCAATGTGTCCTTGGGCAAGAAACTTCACCCCAAGTTGCTCCCTCTGCTTCATCAGCGGCGTATGAATGTGTAAGAATGGAATTAATTACTTCTGATGGACACTTAACATAGCAGCCTCTACCATCAGTGTGTGAATGGAAAAGCACTATACAAGCTCAAGTCAATTTCCAATTTACAGACTTTTTCTAGTCTTCTGATCACTGAGTGCATTTACCTCGCATATCACATTCACACCACATTTACAAACTCATGGCATGAAGGGCCCAACAGAACCACACGGTCACACACTGCCAGGTTCAGTGTCGTGCCCAAGGACACTTGGAACATGTAACTGCAGGAGCTGGGGATTGAACCCCTTACCTCTGCTTGTGTGACGACTAATTCTACCAGAGTCACATCCACCACTAAAACTATGGAATCGCTTCATGTATTTGGGTATCTGCTGATACTGATTCATCACGATGGGCTCCAATAAAAAAAGAGTTATCTGGCTTAGCTTTTAAAAAAGTGGTAAAAAAAATGAACCTCAATTGATGGAAGAGAAATAAGGCTTGGTGCCAGACACTGGTAACATGGTTTTCTGAATGCTGTTAATTAGCATGCTAATGACCATTTGAGGCCTGGTTGTTATGAACATGTGCTGGTGATGTTGTCTGTGTCTCCATTGTTTGATGCTGGAGGGTGTTTGCTTTGATTGTTTGAAGAGGGGCCTTTCAAGTTTCAAAGCGTTGTTTGATACACTGTTCTGGTTTGAAGGGAACTGCTGAGTGTGTGTGGGTATCAGCAGCTTGAAGGTAGTGCAGTGTGGATGGAGTAGTTGGACTCAATAAAATAGTCACTGAGAAGCTGTGCACTTGAAAGTTGCATTAACCTGCCTTCATTATGCTCATCTTTATATCAGGATAGCTTTCGGCAAATCTAGAGATGTGGCACCTTTCTGTGTGAACTCTGATGTTGTTTGTGTTAGTTCTATAGACACGCTGGGATGGCTAAACATCAAGCAACAACCTCTGATGATGAGAAATGAATACAATGTGGAAGCATGCAAAACTGCTGTTCATAAAGTGTCCACTTGAGGCTGGCTTCCACAGTTAAACCACACTATAGGTTCCATATTAAAATGCCAGTTTATGAAGCAGAAATAAACACGTTTGCAATGGTTTTGATCTCCATAGCTAATTTCTTTCTCCATAGAAACTGGAGGTGACAACACTAATGTTTCGATGATATTAAGGCAAAGAGTTACGCATAAGTAGGCAGGATAAGTGGGGATTCTTGATGTGACTGACAAGCTGGCTCGATGTAGGTTTTTTGCTTGGCTTCACTTTAACTAACTTTGACCTGTTGGCATCGTTGGTGTCGTTTTCATCATTTAGAATATGAGTTGACAGGATAGTTTTGGCAACCAAGACTCTTTCGGCCTACCTCAACTCCACTTCTTGGTCTGTGGCTGACTCTAATACAGTGACAGCCATAGGCCCCATTAGTCTTCGAAATGCCTCTTCACACACTGATGGGTGACAACATTGAGGCCACTTCCATGTTCTATACAGTCTGTGGTAAACACCTGAGCTGGCAGTGGCACTTTAAATATGTGGTCCCAGCCAATTGTAGTAAATCAATCAATCTAATGAATCATTGTGCACCTCTTAACACAGCTGTAGCTGCAGATTGCAGTGTTTTATGTATTTTCTGTGTTTTATAAAGTATAAGTGACTTTGTTTTATATTTTTATATAAGTATCAATAGAGTTTATAATGAGATGACCCCCCCCCCCCCTGATTTCTGTATGTTGTTGTCTAAGCTGATATTGCCTTTGTTTCCCCCTTGATTGAGAGGGTTTGGTGTGGTGGTGTGGCTCCACACTGTACTTATTTTAGTGAAGCTGAACAGATCTGCAGTCAGTAATACTCACTAAAGCCCCAGCTGTTATGTTTTAATCAGATCCCAGGGGTTTTGGCCTGGCTAAATAAGGTTGGCTAATGGTTGTGAGTGACCCAGTCCTGTCTGAAGCTAAAACACCTCCCTGTGGTGTCGCTGCAGAAAGATTATGGATATGACGTTCTGAAAATGCTAAATCACAGACTCTAGCTATAGACAGACTGAATGTGTGCCACCTTACAAAATATCAGCCACGTGTTTTGTTGTGGTTTTCACATGGGATGTTTGTTTTGTTTGGTTTAACCCAGGAAACCTTGTATGTGTCAAGAGAAACTGTGTGCACACTTAAAGCCTCACCACATTCAAGTCTTAGCTATTTGTTTACATGTTTTACATCTGATCTCCTCACTTAACTGGATAAGGTTGCTTAATGTTATTTTTATAAGTAAACACTATAAATAAAATACAATTTAAGCTCCGGGATTAAAATAGTTTAATGTATTCATAGGATCTCTGAGGACCTGAAGTGAAGTGTTTTAAGTTGTAGGATCCTTAAAATGCCTCTGCTGTCTCAACAATGAAGAACAACTGTTGTAGTAAATTCTGTGTAGGACATGGTCATTATCCAAAATCAATGTATATCACAATATTTATCATATCATCGTGGCCTCTGTATCGTGATCGTATTGGGTTGTGGGAAATACCCAGCCCTAATAGTAGGGCTGCAAATTAAATCATCATTTGTTATTGCAACATGACCATTTGTAATAAACACAATGCAAAACTCTGACTTTATTACACTACATAAGAAGAATATTGTATGTAGAATCAATTCTCTCTCACTTGACAAGTTTACATTTCATACATTGGATAGAGGCCTGAGTATAATGGCCATGCTTTCACACCAGTTTGATGCAGTCAGGTGAAGTTAGATATCAGCTGCCCTCAGATTAATTTGTGCCATTTAAGTAGAGAAATAGTTTCTGCTTCTTGGACCTATTGTTCCATTCCAGAGGGACATGTTATGAACACAGGTATCGTGTTAAACATGAAGAATAGCAGATAAAACTAGAACTTTTTAAAACATAGTTATATTTAATTTGTAGTTAGCTATTCAACTTTGAGTTATAGCTGAAATGTACACTCAAAAATTGTGTTGACTTATTGCAAATCATATCCATATCTCACATGGCATATCATGCAGGCCTAATATATGCAGCATCCAATGTTGTTCTTTTTTTTAAGCTTTGCAAAAAACAACAACAAATCTGTATTTCCCTTTTCAAGCCACCAAAAGCTGCAGCCTCGTTGTTGTACATGGTGACATGAATTCTGACATTCATCCCACTGCTTGTACAGAACGTGAACTCTGGATGTAGTAGGGAAACATATTTTGAATTGCCCTTACTCGCCCTTATCTTAACCTGCCCCCGCATAGCCTTCCTTAAAGGCTGTTAATGCCACAGGCTGTAACACAAATAGATGTTCTTTTGGCCAGTGGCTGCATACAGAGAGTGATAGTAAAAGCAATAGCAATTTTTTATTTCCTATATAAAGCGCATCTCATAACTAATATGGCGTGCAATAATATGAATATCAGCTATAGTGATTACATTTCTGCAATTTCTAAATGTGTTTTAAATCCTTCTCCCTGCAATCCAAAATAATCCTATTGTTTCAATAGTAGCCAATTGATGTGAATGCATGAACCATGTCCGCTTGGCTGAGTCTGATTGGTCAAATATTCACATTCTAAGTGTGAATGCATGTAAATGAGATCGATGTCCTTATAGTGGAATTTTAAGCAGCTTTCGTGATTGCACATGTCCCTTTGTGTCGAAATACAAACAGTTTTTAATCCACGTCTCGGTATCCTATGTCTCGGTACCTACACCACATTTTGAGCAAAAAGGCAGCTTTTGCAGCTTTCTATTTATGACAGCTACAATCCAACTGGCTTCTTTCTAATGTCCGTGCCCTGTCATGTTTTCATTTGCATTACAATGGCATCATGGGCTCTTTATCATTTGCCCTGAGTAGCACTGTCCACCCTACAGAGGCACTGATTGGCTCTAGGCTGAGTTATTTGTCAGTCCCATATGTCGAGGTCATTACACCAAGCACTTGTCTAGCCATGAAACGTCAGTGGATGTTTGAGGTGCCACTCCGGCATCCAAAGTTCTGATGGGCTGATGTCAGTGATGAAGGCTGGATGATCAACACAACACATACTGTCCAGTAGTATGGAGTAAACAGAACACCAAACCAAAGTAGCATCGTCAGGTCTCCCCTAGTTTTCAGACGCTGTGCCTCACCTTTATTGTCGTAGTGATTGCAAGTCACACTGAACTAAGTGCTCAGGTTATCTTAGCGTCAGTTTGTGTTTGAAACGGCATTAAAGAGACCCAGAAAGAACGTGTTGTGTGTGGTGTTGAGCGCTAATCCTCCTTATGGAGTAAAGTCAGCGTCCCATCTGGCCAATGTGTCGCAGTCTGTGTGTAAGGTGGAGTTCTTCTTAAACTCAACGAACCCTGTTTGTCTTAGACTACCCCCCGAGAGACCCCAATAATTCAACATGATCTTAAAGTAAAGCACATTGAACACTCAGTTTTGCTGGTGGATTTGTGAAAGCAACATTTGCAGGTATGTTGTTCTGGATTAGGAGTGTATAGGTCCCTGCATTATTTAGTATGTTCCATGAATGATGGTAAACAACAGACACTTATGTAACCCTTCCAGGTCATGGCATGTAATCCCCCCCTGTAGCACACAGCATCATAATGCACCCACTGCTGTGTGTTTTTAACGTGACCTTGATCATGATGATGGTGCATGCAAACGCTCATGGAATGTCATGTAACAGCTCTTAAAAGATGTGAACCAAGGATTATTTCTGGGAGGGTGAAAATGAACACGGGGGGCTATTCCCTTAATCCCGAGGGGTCGGAAATGACGGAGCAATGCCCCTCATGGACTTTATTTGTTTTAATTGAGAATGAATTTATGAAGACTACAGCCTACATTACAATTAATAGTTGGAACTAGTTTGGAAAACGTCTCTAGTAAAGTCATCTGTATGAGTTTGTTTAATGTTTTCTAACTGTGTTGAAGCCCCTAAAGGAAAAAGCCAGTGCTTCTTAGTTTTGATCTCAAATTGTATATTTCTTTTTTAATCAAAAAGTTGATCTTGATCTTAAGGACTACCATGAGCTTTTCAAATTCTGTTTAAAAAATCTTTTCAGCCCCCTCAATATTTTATATCAATAAAATAAATGAACAAAAAAGAATGCCATATTTTCTATCTGAAACAATAAGTTGATTTATTAATAATAAAAATGGTAGAATACTAATGTGCTAATATTTTAATAATCTTGTATTTTTTGTTGATTGGATAAGCAAATAAACTAAGAATGAAAATAGGTGTAATTAGGTGTCTCTGCATTCATTAGTCCCACCACATGTCCCCTCTTCTCTCTCTCTCTCTCTCTCCTCCTCTACTTTTACCACAGGTGTGTTGTAGCGGACGTTCCACTCACTGGCTGTATTTGTAGATTATGCATATACACTGACAGATGGAGCGTCTCGTTGGAATGTTTCACTGTTGCTAGGAGACGTGGAAACATCCTGTCAGGTGTTAATACAAGCAGATTGATGACAAAAAGGAAACACAGAGAAGGTGCTGGAACACCTTTTTTTTTTTAAACCTGCTTGTAAACATACCATGTAGTGGTTCATTGAGATGGTTCATGTCTGCAGCACAATCACTGTTACATGTGTGTTCTTAGTGAAAGGAGACTCCATTCTGGGTGATAGCTTCCATCCTCTAACCCAAGAGTGTTTCTGTATGTGTTTTTATTTTCTACTGATGTGTCGTTATGCCGTTTGCCATTTGGGACAAATAAAGACATTTTTTAAAAATGAAGGCAATCACAGGTTAACGTATCAGAATGAAGGTCTGGTTCTTACATACAATAAGTGCATTTCTTGTTAGAATTTTTATCTGGGGATAGCGATACAAAACAATTATCTACCGGCTGTGGAACCTTCAAACATTTTATTTTGGGCTGTGTTTGCCTTCATTTAGAGACAGGACAGTGGACAGAGTCAGAAATCAGGGAGAGAGAGAGAGAGACATGCGAGGAAGGAGCCACAGGTCAGATCAGAACCCGGGAAGCCTGCATAGAGGACTAATGCAATAGCAATTAGTTTTATTTATATAATACATTTCATTACAGATAAGCTCAATGTGCTTTACATTGAGGTTAAAATCACAGCATACTATTTATGTATATGAGCCGCGCGTACTTACCCCCTAGCCTACTGGCGCCTCGCTTGTAAGATATTTTTTTAGATAAATAAAGTGAGTGCTTTTAAAGAAAGTACATTTGAGTAGTGGATAGTAATCACAGTCATACTGAGTCATACACTGAAGTCATACTGAGTCATATGCTGAAGTCATACTGAGTCATGTGGTGAATGTGTACAGTGAAATCTGATTTGTGTCCCTGCAGCTTCGTCATGGTCCTGGTGTGTCTGATCTTCAGTGTGTTGTCCACGATAGAGCAATATGCAGACTTCGCCACAGGAACCCTCTTCTGGATGGTGAGTTTTTTATGCTCATGCACAAAACGCAAAACATTGACTACTTCTGTTGTCACTCACACGGGGTTTACATTCCAAGTTATGTCACCTCAAAAGTGCTGCTCTTGTTGACCAGAGAATGGAATAAAAAAACAGGTTGAGATTAAAACCTCTTTTCCAAGAGTGTCTTAGTCAAGCTGGTTAGCAGCACATTTAACAAAGTTTCTGAAGAACCAATGATTACGGGGCACCGATAGCCTAGTGGTTATGTTGCGCGCACCTCATGTACAGAGGCTATAGTCTTCATCATAGCAGCTGAGGGTTCAGGTCTGGCCTCGGCACTTTGCTGCGTGTCGTCCCCCACTACTCCTGTCTCTCTTTTAAGATTTAAGATTAACTTTCTTCAGCTGTCCTATTCATGAAAGCAAAAAGGCCCCAAAAAAAACTTAAGCAAAAAACAACGAGCACTGCGGCCATATAAACAAATATTTCTTTGATATGATACATTACTTTAATACATTACAAGACATGAAATAACAGCAAATATTATGCCAAATCCACCATAATCAAAAATGTATTAGGCGGAACATCTACAGCCAGATGTGCTGTACCAGCCTCCAAGTCCAAATGGATAATTAGGCTGAAGGTGTAAACTAATGCAACAAAATGACCTTTTTAACTAAGATTATAAAACAAAAGAGTATGTTGATGAAGAGGAAAAATAAAACTTTATAAATAGTGTAGTGGTGAGTGCACACGCACCATGTGCACCATACTCTAATGAGTATGAAATTAATTCTTTCCACTCTTTGTAGGCAATCTAATCTGTGAATACAGGTATTAAAACTGCTGTATTGAGGGAATTAATACTGATGCTTCCTTTTCAATTAAGACTTTTATTTTTTGTTTCGTAACGAAACCTTTTTTTCTTATCAATAAAATAAACATACACGTCCTTAGACAGACAAAATAAAAGAGATAGAAAGGGCTAGTCTAAAGCCTTTGGGGGCGGCAGGAGCTCAGCCCGCGAGGACTTGGTTTGGGAACCGGAGGGTCGCCGGTTCAAGTTCCGGTGCGGACCATAATATGGAAGTTCCCGAGCACTGCAGAGGTGCCCTTGAGCAAGGCACCAAACCCCCAACTGCTCTGGTGCGCTCTCTGCTTTGCAGCTTGTAGCAGCCAGACTCTGACATCTCTCCACTAATGCAGGTCCACAGGTCCTGTTTGTGCATGTGTGTGATTCAGGCCTAAGCATGTCCCTATAATATATATGTACGAAAGCCCGAGGGGATTAATAGTGTTAACTTGTATTTCTCTCTTACCATGTTACTTACTGTAAACATGTTTTTCAATTTGAACCTTGAACTGGGGCAGTGTGTTGTGTATGTGCGGCGAGACTGGCTGCAGGCTGTTGTGTGTGTCCACCGGGAGGTGAATAAAGTTTCGACACCAAATTAACGTCGTGTTTATTACAGTTAACAAGTAGTATATCAAATCAAATCCAAATTCATAGATGCCCTGCAGTACCCCTAAATATCCACATGATGGAGACAGAAGATCTAAGCTGGGAGTTTCTCCCCGCCATCTTACACCGCAGCCGTATGCTATTCCAAAGCTCAAAAAGACTGATGCCTTTATGTAATTGCATATGCACAGACCCTGCCAGCTTGTGTTGCATTCAGCGAAAGCCCTTTACATTGAGTAGCATGTGTGCACTTTACATAATTAGCATGGGATCGGTCAGGAGCCACTGTTTTGGAACCTCACACCAGTTTGGCTCCACACTGACGGCACTTTCTTGATACTTGCTGGTGAATTAACTTTTTGGTGGCTTATTAGGTCATTAAGGCTGCTAAGTGATGCAATAAATCCAGCCGCTTACAACAGGTCGAGAAAATTACAGCTCCTGTTTGGAAACTCTTCAAAGAGCTTGCATCATTTGTCTCTCACCAGCACACTGTTAATATAAATACACAAGTAGTCGCTGCACACGCACACACGCACACACACACACACACACACACACACACACACACACACACACACACACACACACACACACACACACACACACAGACACTCACACTAATCCTGCACGTACACATACACAGACATGGAAAGATACACAACCACAAAAACACACACATGTACTGTACCACCTCCTGAGTCCTGAGGGCAAACACAGGACAGAGAGGACACTGTGTTCTGTAAACTTTTGGCAAATGCACTTTGAAGACCTACTATCAGGGTTATTCATTTATTTGTATCCAGAAGGAGCAGAAACTCTCAACCTTTTTTTTTTTTATCACTCACTTTCCCTCTCTTTTTTTCTCTGCTTTCTTTTCTTTCACTTCCCTCCTACCACCTTTGGCCTTTCTTTTTGTGTTGCTTCATTACTTGTACACCAGCAGTCATATGCCCCATTAGCGATAAGAACAAATTAAAAAGCCTCCGCATATACGACTTAGTTTTTTTCTGTTTATTTGTGCACCTGGCATGGGTATTTCTATTGCAAAGTTTTGGTTCAATATTAATTTTGAGATAAGATAAATACCTTATCTTGTGAGCGTGGGTGTGAATGCCACCTATGCCAGAGTATATGTGTGTCTTTTTGTACCAGTGGGGTGGAGCTCCGTGAGTGGAGTCATGGTGGCATATAGTGGCGGTAGTAGCTATACTTAGAAAGTTCAATGTTCCCTGACATCTGTGAATCACTGGCTGCTTGTTTTGGAAGGCAGAGGGGACATTAGTCCTTGAGGATATTTGGCCTTCAGGACAGCTGCTAAAGTAAAGCTAGCCAGGCTGGACAGGAGGTTCAGAAATATGCACACACACACACACACACACACACACACACACACACACACACACACACACACACACACACACACACACACACACACACACTGAGTCACACACAAGTCGCATGGATTTTTTCTGCCTGCATCTTTTACACTTTCCTGTTCAAGCAGCTATTACTTGTTTGGTCAGCGGTGTATGTGTGGCTTTGCTGTACATGACGTGTTTCTAAAAGATGCATCCTCTGCTGTCACTCTATAAGGGCTTCATTTCCAATTCCAATTAAAAGTCTTAATATACATACACCGTGGCTCTAGTTCAGCCTCTGCTTTGTACAGTATGCACAGCTAAGCAGCAAACTAAACTCACTCATGAATGTTGAAACTGTGTGCCTTCAATATCGGTATCGGCTCAAAAAAAAATCCAGTTTCGGTGGGGCCCTAGTGTCTGTATTTTAAGAGCGACTGTAACGACCAAATGTCGCCCTGGGTTGATTAGAAAGTATTTCCGAGTCTGATTCTTAAAGTGGATAGTTTAGAAATCTGAAACTGGAAACAATAAGAAGATTCAAGATTCAAAAAATGTTCTTGTCTATCCCATAGTGACAGAAGATTACCTTTGGTTAGAGGCTCAAATAACATCAAAACATTTTCACCCATTAGCTCCACATAAAATCATACCAAAGCTTATTATATAACATCAACCAACGTTGACTAAATTGATTGTTTCAGATGTTTTCAGTGACAAACAAAAAAAGGTTGACCAAGGATAAAGAGGCACAAGAACACTAGAACTTAATCTACTAAACAAAGTCCCCAGAAATTCAAAAAGGTACAAATACATCAATCAAACATACGAAAGATCCCGGCAGTCAGTCAGCTGTTACTTAAGGCTCAGGTAGCAACTGAGGTGTAACTTTTGAAAGCAGCCAACCATAGTAATATGAAGCCGCTCCTCCAAACACATGGACATGTCCCGCCTCCTAACTGCTTGTGCAGGACCAGTGCAAGCGAGAGTGTTGGGATAAGGAGTGCGGTACATCCTTGTTCTCAATTGTATAAAACTAGCCTTCTCTCCTACTCGTGTCAATGTTTGAGCTTGTTGAAGACTCTGCTCTTGTGCAAGAAATTCAATGACTTGGGACTTAGTGATGGACAGACCAACTTATTACAGGCCGTCAACAGCCACAGATACCATATTCTTTTCTTTTTGTTTCTTTTTGCACAGCATTTGATTATTAATTGCTGTAAGGATGTAAAAAAAAAAAAAACAACAAAACAAAAGAAGCATGTGAATTTTAAATTGGATTAGCATTATTTATTGTATCCTAAATGACTAACAAAGTTATTACTTTGCATTGTCTACTAGTGATGGGCTGCAAACCCTTTGTAAAGCATGTGCAGCGACACACTCAGATGAAGCAATAGAATCACATATGCATCAGATTCTCAAGTTCTCTGAACGAGCTTTATCCTCGCCCGGTTTTACGAGATTAACGCTGCGCGAACAGGCGGCTATTTTCAGTAAACATGTAGTTGGCGGTTACTGATACACATACAGAAACACACCAACATCTGGGTGACCCATTTTATGGAATTATTATGACTAATCTCTGCAAATCTCCAAATTCATGTGTACCTTTGACTTTCAAATGGTAACCAGATGCCACAACTACCGAGCTCAATCAATCGGGATTCAGTGTGCTCTTGTGTCTGTGCTGATGGTGTTTAGGTCGGACAGGGGGCTCACTTTTCATTTGAATTATTTAATTTGATTTAAATTGTGTTTTAGTCATTTGTCTTTCTTCAGTCTTCTTGTATTTCCTCTTCTTCCTCCTCCCATTTTACTACTTCCATTTTTTTCATTAATTCTACTTGTTCTTCTTTTCTACTCCCTTTTCTAGTTCTTCTTCTCCTCTCATTACATCTTCTACTTCTACTCTTACTTCTAATAACTCTTCTTCTTTTTCTTCATGTACATCTCCTTTTCCTATTCTACATTTTTTTATTCTTCTTCTTGTTCTTCTCTTTCTTGTTCTTGTTCTTCTTGTACTTCTTTTCTTATTTTTCTTCTCAGTCCACTATTACCTCTTGCCTTCTTCTCTCCCACTTTTTTTATTAAGATATTTTTGGGCCTTTTTTTGCCTTTATTGGATAGTACAGCTGAAGAGAGACAGGAGCAGCAAAGGGCAGGTGTCAGTTTTTAACCCACGGTCGCTGTGGCGAGGACCTCAGCTTCTGTACATGCAGCACAAAACAACCGCTGGGCTACAACTTCCCCTATTACAAAAAGTATATTAACCCCTAGTTATAAGTTAACTCAGGAGGTTTTGTTCGTAGGCATCATATGAGAAAACTTCCCACAAAATGTGTCAGTTATAGTCAGAAATTGGCACAAGTGTCCATTAGGCTATTCAGCGTTTTTATAGACACAACAACATGGACTTGAAACCCAGTCTGTTACTCTCCTCCACAAACAATAGGGCTATGGCTGACTGGTCAAGTTCAACTGAACTGGATGTTATAGGTAGCTTGGCTCTAGACCCCTGAATGCCTGCCCAGATCTCCGATTTGTTTAGAGGTTCAGATTTGAACCAATGAAGTGAAACCGAATGGAAATTCAGTCTGTTTATCAGGCTATGTTATAGAGATTTAGTGAACCATTTCAGCCCGTCTCTGTCTTCAATTCAGCCTCTTTATGTCCCTCTCTCTTTGTCTTTAACCCCGCGACAGAAAATGAGCAATAGATGAATGGAAGGGTATAGGAATGTCAGGCCAGATCATTCAAGCACAGAATCTAAAGCTGTAAACATGATTAGTTAATGAAACGGGGGCAAGCTGAAAAATGCTAAAAAAGCAGCCAAAAGGATCCGTCCATCTGAATGTCCTCACACTGTCACGGCCCTGATGGAGGCTTTGCATTGACATCAAAACAAAAAGTTATATACCAAGTCGTTGTTGCAAAAGTGTCATTATATCTACACACTAGTGCACTTTCTCTTTGGGCTGATACTAGAGGGACACTTTGGCCATCAGGGTAGCGTCTGCTTTGACTGACAGCTCATTGTTTTTGGGGCTCGGTGGTGCCGTGTTATTGCAGTAGGGCTCAGCATATTGAGTTTCATACAAGGGGGTGGTCAGGGAGCAGCTAGTTCAAGCAATCAGCGAGATGGCCACCCACACGGGCCTTTAGGTTTGAACAGACAGTACGGTGGCTAAATATTATGCATGCACGGTGGCCTGGAAAGCGATCTCTGTCTGTTCATTAATTCACAGAAACACACATGTATGAAAAATAAATGCAAAATGGCACAATTTGGGACACAATTTAAAAGCACCAAGCTCCAAATCAGGCTATCATTTTTCATTATTAGTTTTGTAAGCGCTGCAAAAAGGTTGACTGTTGCAACAAGACAGATTTTATAGCCTCCTTATGAGTCAGACAGCAGTGTGATGGCATTTCACCCTGCGGCTCCAATCACTTAGCCATTGACCCTGTCTCAATACGATCTGTCATCGGCCATGTTATCAACCTTCATCTCTCCTCTTGGGTGATCTCGCAACTGCTAGACCACCTCAGTGTCTCCCTTTATCTCTGCCTCACGCACCTGTCATTACCCTGTCGTATCAGATCCTCAGTCTTGCTGATTGATTATAATGGCCTTACTGCTTTTAGATCAGTCTGACTGCATGGCATATTGTTATCAATGCTTTTTAAAAATGATACACCTTATCTTCTCCCACATCCTCTCGTGCACTTATTTGCCTCTGTACCAGTGGATTTATTTAAACCCTGTACTCTCTGTGTTTACTTTGTGTTTCACAGGAGATCGTGCTGGTGCTGTTCTTTGGCACGGAGTACGTGGTTCGGCTGTGGTCGGCTGGCTGCCGCAGCAAATATTCCGGCATCAAAGGACGCCTCAGCTTTATCAGGAAGCCCATATCAATCATAGGTGCACCTGGTGTTGTTTTACTTTGCTCCCCCTTTTAGTACGTCATGAGTTGTTCTTGTAGATCAACAACGTAGATTATTCTAGTAACGTGAGGCTTCACTTTAGTACAATGTGTCATACCTGAAGTGAATTCATTCATACATTTATTACCATATTTTTGACGATCTCCCTGTTTTCTCTTTCCCCCCAGATTTGATTGTGGTCATTGCCTCCATTATTGTGCTCGGTGTGGGGTCCAACGGACAAGTTTTTGCCACATCTGCCATCAGGTACAGTCACTGTTATGTTCAGCATTTGATTATTTCCTCAAAGTTAAGGGGCGATCAGAAGATGGTAAGACAAATACGGAGCTGTTGTGTTATTTCAGGGGCATCCGTTTCCTCCAAATCCTGCGCATGCTGCATGTTGATCGACAGGGAGGAACATGGAGGCTTCTGGGTTCTGTAGTTTTTATCCATCGACAGGTAGGTTAAAGGTTGGCACTGTTTAGACTTAGACAAACACCTTCATTTTTGTGTGTGTGCCTTTATGTCTGTATAGCTCATTAGAATGACAATATACAGTTTTTGCCTTTATTTATAACTATTATATTTACATTAAGATATATTTTGGGGCTTTTTATGCCTTTATTTTAGAGATAGGACAGTGGATAGAGTCAGAAACTGGAGAGAGAAAGAGTGGGGAAAGGTTGTGTGGGAAAAGAAGCCACAGGTCGGATTCACACCCGGGCCGTCCGCTCTCGAGGACTTAAGCATCTGTACATAGACCGCTTGGCTGCCGGTGCACCATTTATTTGAATCTATTTTTAATTATCATATTCAGCACAGTGTTGTGACAAACGGATGGGTGCACAGAAAAGCCTGCAGCAGACCTGACTTTATAAGGAGAAGAAAAGAGACGTCAAAGTTGCCTTCTTTTTTTTTCTCGGGCTGATACACAACAAAGTCACAGGATGTAATGCTCTCTTCATAATGCCTGGAGTAGACCTGTGTTCTTCAGTTATATTCGACCTGACATTTTGTCTCTTTGATGCATAAAAAGAACGGGAACAGTCAGTGAGCATCGCGTGCAAAGATCAAGGAAGTAAATGTAGTATGAAGCAAAGATGAACCTCATTTGATTTGTTGCCATCTCTCTCCTTTGTCATATGACCACTTAAGCAAATGATGTGCTCTGTTTAGTGGAAATGTAGGGCCTTTAGATGTGTCTAAGGGAGCAGACAAGGAAAAACCTCAGCACATTAGGATAAGTATTTCAGATGCATTCAAATTCATTAGGCCTTAAAATCAGAGCTTTATTTAGCATTTCATTTACAGTATACAATATGTACTGAAATACCTATCCAACATAAATCAATACATTAACGAATCAGGCAACTTTTTAAAATCACTTAAGTTGTTGTTTAATACATTTTGTTTTGAAGGAAGAATGCGCAGCTCTTTGATCCAGTAGATGTCGTCCCCTTGAGCACCGGCATTAGACCAAAACAAACTGCTGTTTGGCCACACCTCTACTATTCTGAAGCCTCCGCTCTCCTCCAGCGACACACCTCCAACCCCTCTCCCCTCGCATTCGCATGAAGAAGTTATGAATCAGAATGCACCATTAAGCAGAAGCGGTGGGCAGAATTGTCCTTTGCTCGAGCTGCAATGTCCACTCAGCTCCAGCTTGTGCTGCAACATGTCCATTGTCATGCCATCTCCACAAACTCATTTGTAATATTTCTTTTTTCACAATACATTTTCATAAATGGTTTTCAGGAGCTGATCACCACCTTGTACATCGGCTTCCTGGGCCTGATCTTCTCCTCCTACTTTGTCTACCTGGCTGAGAAAGATGCCGTGGATGAGGAGGGCAAGACCGGCTTCTCCAGCTACGCCGATGCCCTGTGGTGGGGCGTGGTAAGGCATCCAAAGCAAGCCCTTCACTGATGCTCTTGTTCTCATTTCTGCTTATTTGTATGAGAATGTTTTTCCAAATTTGGTCTTCTGCTTTGCATACATTACCAGGGTCCCTTGAATGCTACTTGAACTTCTCAACATACTTATCATTCTTGAAAGGCCACATCACGTGTACATGGAGAAAATATTCTTCTCCCCAGAGAGCTGTAACAAATAATCAGCACAATGCCCTCTGAAGTGGAGTCTTAATCAGAAAAAATGGAGATGTTGGCCACCCTGGTTAGACCAATTATGACCTCCTTGTGTTTTAAGCACGCATGTGTCGCTGCAACATTCACCACAGAGGCAGGAGTGTTGATGTTTCCCGTGTGCATAGAGCTGATTTTGCTTACGTCCCTCAGTACAGAGGCTCGGGTTTCCACAGCAGTTAATTAAACATTTGAATTGAAAGCGCAGAGTAATGAGAAACCTATGGCAGCCTTGTGCAAGGGATCAGCGTGCCACAAAGACACGGCAATAAACCATTCACCTCTGGGCTCTTTGGCTGAAAGAACTTTTAGAGCACCAATATAAAGTGTCAGTTCCCTTAATTAAAACTTTAATTGTGGGGATTACTACCTTTATGTAACGAGGGTTACAGGGGTCACAATGCTCCTCACCGCCCCATGGAAAGTCGGAGAAAAGCTGTTATTTGTGTTGATCCGTTCACAAGGTTGAGAAAACGAATAACAGCTCGAGATTTGCTCCTTTTTTTTTTTTTTGAGAATGCCAACTCGAGAGTGATCATATGCTATTACAATGGGTTTGAGTGTGCATGTCTTCGAGTATGTGTTGTGTGTGTATTAATTGAAGTGAGAGCGAGCTAATTGGAAGCTGTGAGCTCTCCCAGGGTGAATTCCTTCTCTCGCTGTGATTTCCACATTCGGATGTGCAGGTGCAGAGCACACAGCTGGAGGACAAGCCGATGCAATGATTCATATCCCCTTCTCTCTCTCTACCTCTTTGTTCTCTCTCTCTCTCTCTCTCTCTCTCTGTCTCTCTCTCTCACCTTCCCCACTCATTTGTCTTTTTTCCATTTGCCTGTTGTTACGAATTTAATTTTTAAACCTAACTTAACTGAAAGAGAACATAGTGTGAACGGCAAGCTAAGAAAATTTGCTTGTGCCATATTTGCAAATTTTCTTGTAGTGCTTTCTGACTAAATGAATTGAGTGTAATCACCAAACAGCATCCTTATAAGCATGTTTATATACATGTAGACATGCACTTACACACACACTTACACATGAACAAAGACCTGGTCTGTGACCTTTGTGGAGACAAAAAAAAAAGGTTTTTGCCTCTCACCCTACAATCTGAAGAAGACGGGTGTTTTTGAGTAGGCCATTCCACTCTGATGGTCTCAGGACATTGTTTAGTCATCGTATTTCTGGCTGAGGGATTAGACCCCACTCCTCCCCACCTTTCCCGCCCCTGCTTCTTCTTCTCCTTTCTTTTTTTTTTTTTTTTTTTAACTCCAAAATCCCTTTTAAGTATCTCACCTTACATCAGCCGCTTTGTGTTAGCGCACAGCAGCGGCTCACACGCCGATACCCCCATAGACACCCTGGGTGAGCCAAGTGTACTCTGAATGTGTCAGAATTGGCTCGCCTTTCAGAGTGGGTGTACATGCAAATGCAAGAGGTATTTGTTTCCCCCCCCCCCTCCCTCAACCAAGAAAATTCCTACACTCACTGAGGATTAGTGGTCGGGAATCTTACTCCCTTTGCCCCTTATTCAAATGCCCCAAACATCGCTGACAGTTGTAAAGAAGGGCTTGAACGGCTGATGAACTATTATTTTATTGTGAAACTTCTGTTATAGACTGAAGGGTAAAGCTTGGAGAGCTCTGCAATGGCGGACATTTTTGTTATTATCAACTGTTTGGTTTATGTTAGACTTAGATCAGTTAGATACTTTTATTGAGGAAAAATATAAGTATTACTATTAAGTTAAGAGTCTAAAAAAGGCAATAGGACTTTGTTAAAATTCCTGAAGACATTTCCCCATCATCTCCAAACCCTCTACAGTTCTTCAGAAGTGACTTTAACTTAAACTTTAAAATGTTCTGACTTCTCTGCATCAGTAAAGAGCCTTAAATGTTACAGGATTAATCCTTCAAATATTCTAAATCTGCATATGATAATATTCATTGTTCAAAAAGACCCTTCCTCTTGTTTCTGTTTGTAGGTGACTGTCACCACCATTGGCTACGGAGACAAAATCCCTCAGACGTGGATAGGAAAAGCCATCGCCTCCTGCTTCAGTGTCTTCGCTATCTCCTTCTTCGCTCTGCCTGCTGTAAATAAATATGATTTTTTTTTTCAGGAATGTGATTTTAGATGTATTCAACTTTTCTAATATGCTCATCACAACTTTGTAAAACGCTCTTGTTTGAGTAAATATAATATATTTTTTAAAGTTTCTGTTAATAAGTGTAACTAATGTGAGCACAGAAAATGAGAGTTCATTTTTTGTCAGATACTGCATCTGCACCCAACCTTGACACTGAGTCTTACAACGTTAAATTGAAATCTTGCAGTATCAATAGATATAGTACTCCCTTCCTCTCCCCTCTCAGGGTATCCTGGGCTCAGGCTTTGCTCTGAAAGTCCAACAGAAGCAGAGACAGAAGCACTTCAACAGACAGATCCCTGCAGCAGCCTGCCTCATACAGGTACACTTTAGCCTTTAACCAAAGCATCTTTGTTTCATGAAATGTAGTGTTGTAATCCACAAGGTGTACATTTAAAACCTGCTCAGACACAGTCCATCAATGATTTAACATGAGGCTCTTAACACAACCATGAACAATGCTGCAGAATCTGCACAGACTTTTTGGAGAGGTGTAAACTTGCACTTTCTGGATCTTGTGAGTTCAACAATCATTGGAATCTTAACGAAGGGGGGGGAAAAAAAATCAATGCTATACCTTCTTTCACTGGAAAAGGGTGGCTCTATCCTTTTTTTGCCAGGAGCGAAATTGTAGAAGAATAATTAGCTGAGTCGCAAAAAGCCCAACATTGTAAGGAGTACACTGACCCGGAACAAACTGAGACACAGCCGCAGACAGTTTAGACACCTGTGACACAAAGGCACTTTATGTCTGCTGAACATTGACAATACCATGCATCTGTCTTATATGTTTAACATGTGACTTACTTTAAAGATAATGACAAGGAACACGTGGAGAGTAATGCACATTGAAAAGAAAAAAATAAAGGGTCAACATGGGAATCAGTAGCAAGAGTTATGAACTTTATATACAGGAATTTATATTAAAGAAATGAACCATTTCAGACTGAGGCTGACATGAGGGATTTTACTGATCAGATAAATAAGTTGAGGTTTTTGAGCCACACATCTCACAATGCTTCTCAATGGGTGTCCCAGACTGACATGTTCAATAGTGTAAGTCAGTACAGGACAATAGATCTCCTTTAAACACATGAATTTGTGGCCCATAATGCTGCATATCTTGCGTTGTCATTTGGCTTATTTTTACAGTTTATTAAGGGACAGGAGGACACACATTGTTATCTCATACATGTTATGTGGATCATTGAGTAACATTGTTTCCTGTCCTTCTCAGACACTCTGGAGGTGCTACTCAGCAGAGAAACCAAACGGCTGTGCTGCGACATGGAAGATGTACGTTCTCACTCCAGAGGCCGTCACACAGGTGGAACCTGAATCCAGCCCTTACGTCAGGAAACTCAACTTATCGGTAATTATCTGGTTCAGCTGGACATTTTTTAACCCCACCCTGCAAAATAACAGCGCCCAATCTTTTGAATCTTGGTCAAGTGACCTTTCGTTTGCTTATTTCCTGGTTGGTCGTAACTTTTTTTTTTTTTTTAAAGGTATCATAAATATGTGGTATTCCTCTGTGTATGGGGACATTTTCTTTTCTCAAACATGTTTGAAAGAATCCTTTGAAGTGAAGGTGACGTTCACAAAAGGAGCGTTGTCAGAAAAAGCCGGCAGGCTGTGATACTGTGTGGCTGATTTGCATCCGTCTGGCCCACACCGCATTGTCCCCTTGTGCAGTTCACCTTTCACAACAATATTAGCTATGTCGTGCCTCGGCCATAAAGCATAAAAGGGCAAGTTAAGTTCCCACAAACATACACACACAGGGAAGAATGCACAATGCACACAAAACACTCCAATACGCACACACACAGATGCCCCCCCCTTCCACCAGAAAGGCCGGACTCCACCAGGATGACTCGAGGCCTTTGTCTCGGCCGGACAAAGCCTCAGTCAGTTGAGATGATGTCACTGCCGCCTTTCTCATGGGAGTAAACCTTTGTCTAGTAGAACAACTACAAAAAAATCTTTGTGTAGCATTGAACCCACATGTATTGGGGAGATTGATGGCTGCTTCCGCTTCTTTCTGTTGAAGCACGTGACTTTCTCCTCTGACTCTCCTCCTGCTCCCCTCACTGTGTCTGTTAAGATTCCTCTCTGTCTTCTCCTGACTTTATTTTGATTTTCTTTCATCTTCTCTTCCCTTCCTGTCTTCACTATTTCCTCTCATTCTTATAACCTGTTTTTATCTCTTCCTGCTCTTTGTTTTGAACTCATTAACTAATAAAGTTTCTTCTTGGTCTTCCATCTTTTTCTCTCTCTCTCTCTCTCTCTCTCTTTCAGTCCTTTGATACTCTCCACCACCCTCTTCTCTCACCCACTTTACTAATGAGTCATTCAAAGCTCGGGTATTTGGATTGAACTGCTGGCCAGTTGTCAATGCCAGAGTCTGATCCGCTGAGTCCAAATAATTGAGTTTCTATAAAGGTCATGTTGATGACGTCGGTGTGGGTCAACAGGTCTGAGGGTTGGACTCGAGGCAACACTTAGGTCTTTGGAAAGCCCCAGACTAACTCAACACATAGCCATGATCTCACTGGAAGAAACTTTTTGTTAAATGTGGTCAGCTGATGTCATCAGTACGTAAGCGTCATTTTTCGATATTTGATATTTCAAGTGTTTGTTGAGAGAGAGCTTTTTTTGCTGGAATGGATGCTTAATGTGTAACAAAAAAACCTGAGATATGAAGGTGTTTGAGCAGGTTAGCACTTTGAATATTAGCTATGGTGTTACAAACTTGACTCTAGAGGAAAAGAGGTGCATGTTCACTTGAGTATGAATTATTTGCAGTAGGATTTATTTGAATCCCTGCTTGTGACATCAACCATGGGAGGCTTGCTAATTGTGGAGCTGCACAAAACATATTAGCAGTACAAAAATATAGATTTGAATGTTAACTTATATCCATTCTGTATTTAATGATTTTGCCTTCTTCCCCTGACAACAGAGGAAGAGGAGGTCAAAATCTAATCCAGAAATTGTTGCTCAAGCTGTCATATTCTGACCTCATGTCTGCAGAATGAATACATGAATGAAGGAAACTACAGGAACATTTTTAAGGCAGCTCTTCTCTTAACACGAGCAGAAATTAATCTTGTTCGTGACAATCATGAAACATTTTAATTTTTCACTACATGAACTGACTGGACTGTGGTGGAAAATCACATCCTGGCCTTTCTTCCCCAGCCACAATATTATACCTGATATAGTCTAAATGTGTAGCACAAAGCTGCATGTGTTTTGGATGTCTCTGGTGTCCTGAGAGTTTTGTAAACTCAAAGTGGGGTCATAGGCCCAAAAAGGTTGGGAACCACTGCTTTAAACTAGTATTTAAAAAAAAAAATTAGATTGGCTCTTTAGGTATGCTATTAATGCTATTAAATCGGGGAGAAAGATTGGGGAATGACATTCAGGAAAGGAGCCACAGGTTGGATTTACCCGGGCCTCCCTCTCTGGAGGACTTTAGCCTGTTGAAATGGGGCGCACACCAACCACGAGGCTACCAGCGCCCCTGTGATCGCATTATATTACCATGTTGGTCACACACTTTTTAAAGATTAAATTGGATGTTTTTTCCTCTCTGTCTGCTAGAAAAAAGGGACCAAGAGGAGGTTGAAGTCCAGAGGAAACGGCTCTATCATGGTGGCATCAGAGCAGACTGTCTCCATCCCACAGATCACCTACGATCACATCAACGACTCTGACGAGAAGAAAGACGCCTCGTATTTCCTGGAACAGCCTGGAGGACCAGTTGAAGGTAATAATCTGTAAATATCACTGCTTTCATTTTATTGGTAGGAACATAAAAGGTAAACAATTAGATCAAATACACATCAAGTATATAATATATTGACTTGCTACATTTTCAGTCAAAGCTCCACTACCTCAAAATACATGTTTTTAAAAGGAATTGTCTTATCTCATAAGCAGTAGCCAACATTACACACGCTGACCTCAGTTTAAACCCATTCATAACCAAATTTTAGTTTCAAAACTCGTCCCCTCATAATGCCATGCTCTGTGAGGGTGTTTTATGATTTGCATTGATTATTACCTCGAGGTTATCTTTTGCAGTTTTATTACACTTTGAGAACAACTGGCATTAGATCACATGTTGAGGACATGACAAAGAAACAGCCAGTGCAGTAAAGACACCAACATCTCTCTGAACCTTTTTTTTTCTTCCTCATTCAGATATTTTTAATATCTAAACAAAATCTATCAATACAAATCTCGTTGTATCACCTCAAAAGCTTAAAACTTCACAACTTTTATCATCTCACTTGGGGCATGCCATGAACTGCTGAGGAAGTTACATTCTGTTTGTCTGACCTCACTAGTGTTACGGCCCGAGGATGAGAATATCACACACAGAAGACTCCAACAGTGAAAAGCTTATGGTACTTAAATCAACACAGAAGTAAAGACATTAACGACAGAATGAATAAATTAAGCTTCAGTAATGATTCATGTTCCAAACTATACCGGGAATTTTCCTCTGACCCAACTATAAAGTTTAATGTTTATTTCTGTTCTAATGGGTACAGACATTATTGTCCCCCACATTGTGATACTGGGTGCTGACATTATAGTTTACATTTAGAGCCATTGTTGGTCAGTATTTCAAGTTGTCTACCAATTATCAGATATTGAGGCCTCATCAATTCCTCTTCTCGTGCTTATATAATTAACTTACATGGTTAATATTCTAGCTGCCAAACAGCAGTGTTCTTACATAATCCTCACATGAATATTAGCTTATTGACATTAGCAGCTAGCCCAAACATTGCGCAAGCATAACCTCACAGAGCAGTTAGCATTGCTGTGGATTCTCAGTCAAATTCAACCCCCTTTAAAAAATATATAGATTGTAAGTTCTATTATAACTTAAATTACAAAGTAATAACAGAATTGTCAAACTTCTTTAAACGTGGGTTATTGATGAGCTACTCCATGTTATCTCGGGTTATCCAGACAGAGGACGCCGTTACACATAATAGGAGGAGTTATGTTCTCCTCTTCACACAGTAAACAGGGGCCCTCCTCTGATCCTCTTAGACCAAAGATGGCTGCCAGGTGTCTTCAGTGGGACAGATGGAAGCCATTACTGTCTGTGGCGGTTAGAGGTCATGGTTACAAGCGCTTTACTGCTTCACTTGTCCCCTTTGCTGGCCACAGACCCTCGAACTGGGCTTGAGTGGAAAAACTTAAAATACAGGCTTTTCAAGGTTACAAGCTGGAAATTTCTTGTTATACCATTTTGCAGATTATCAATGTTTATGCAGTCAAGCCAAAGCTATGTCCTGTTTTTTCTTTATCCTAAGGCTGAAAATGCTTGGACCAAATGATTGTGTGTGTATCAAATAATTCAGTCAACAGATATATCTATGCAATTGTTCCCATCTCTCACTCATAAACATAGAAACTATGTCCGTTTTTTAGTTACAGGTCTCTGCTCAAAGTATATGATCGATGGCCGCTTTCTAAAGGGGGCGGTGGTTTCTCTTCCTGTGTTAAAAGCCAGCCCCTCTGATGGAATTGACCCAGACTGCAGGTTAATAAATGCACTTTATGAGTTTTTCCTGTCAAGGCGTGCCATCATAAAGGGAGCTGGAGAGGCTTTAAGGCAGACCATCAGAGGAGCAACCGCTTATGAGGGGAAAAGTTGTTTAGTTTCCTGCCTAATTGGTTGGATCCATATAATGAAGCAGAGCATGTGTGCATGTGGAAAAAGCTCACAATTTAAAGGTCAAAGCAGTAAAAAAAACAACACACATTTTATCCATTATACTGTATATTTATATTTACATGTTTACAGGCAATAAAATGTAGTTGTAAAATGTAGATCGTATGTCTTTATAATTGAATGTTTTGAAAATAGAATCTTTGAAAAGAAATGCACATGTTGAGACTTCGAATGGCATAAACCGTTTAAAGAGGCCAAACCTGCTGTCGCTAATGATAATGTGGAGAGTCAAAACAGCACGGGACTGTCTGCTCACAGACTCGCTGATTCAATCAGAAAACACATATCTGCAACTTCAGCTAATGTCTGCTTCACGACTGCTGTTTTAGGGTTAGTTTTCTTTTTTTTTAACTTTATTTTATCATCATTTTTTTTAGCTTTTATTTTAAATAGCTGTTGATGATGATCAGTGGCATCATCGGGCCTGGACTCATATAAGCATGACATGCATCAAGGTTTATTATGCCTCATAAAATATTTGTCCTATATAGCAAATTAGATTTTGCTGTGGGGGTTTTAAATTGAGCAATAATAAGATACTCCTTTTTATCTTTAAACCTGAAATAGTAGAGTTAGAGAAGAGTTTTTTAGGCCACTTTGGGGCAGCGGTGAGAAGTTGTGAGCAAATATAATCACAGATTTTATTTAGAAAAATGGCTGCCTGTTGGAACGATGCTTTAAAGGATAAAATCTCTGTAAAAATCACTGATGTTTTAGTATGGTTGTATTTGTTCTCTTTCGAGTCCTGCAGATCCAAAATGCTGACATGGCGGAGTAGTACTAAAAAAAAAACGGCTTGCTGGTGGTGAACTCTCTCACTGAAAGATTTCTTAAATACAACTTACACTTACATCATTATTGTTTTCTAGGACCTTCTTTCCTGCAATTAGCTAAATTACGTGGTATAAATGTCCTGTCTGCAAAGTCGTATAGCCTAGCTTCCCTTCCTCGTTTCTCAATAAAAGGGATGAGCTGACCGGCATCTCCTGTGGCTGATATACTCACTAATAACAAGTACCTACAACCCCATTCCAAAAATCAAAACATTTAAATGAACTATGCCTTTAGGGTTGTGAAGTGAACCAAGAGCAATAAAGTTTTGGACGGGAGAGGACTTCCAGATTCAGTTAATGATTGTCTGTAGATTCATGTAACAATATTTGTATTTGATGTTTTTGTATTTTGATTATTGCCACTTGAAATAAGACCTTAAATAAAAGTGATAGAGGTGATCTCTGTTTTTGGAGAAGCACATTTGCTTCCGCTCTAGAATTTCAGATCAAATTGATCATGATCTGATAAATCGATTACCACACTTTGAATGATTGGTGATCTATACTGGTGCTGTTGTGTTGCCTTTCCATTTTGCTGACCTAACAGAATCTCGCCATTCTTTGCAGGAATTACCAGAATGTTCAGACAAACAGGTGAGTCCTATTTCTATCACTGTTAAGGTGCACTAGATGGGATCCCATGGATTGGGTTATGACATTTTGTGACAGAGATGAAGCTTTCTCTTATGACTGTTCCCTGAAGTTTGCATCCCATAATTTAGTTTGTTGATGAATAAGTAAAGCCAAAATCCAAGTGCTATAAAAACTACAACGTAGCCTCTTTTATATCCCTGTTATTCTCAATCCAAACAAAGTCAGAGGCTGAGTCTATATATGTGATCACTGTGCTGTCTAACCAGGAGCGCTGTCCTCTGGTTAAGCTCTTTCCTGTTAAAAAAACTGCTCTGGGTTAATCATTAACTAGCCTGCCTTTTTAATGTGGCCCAGACACTATTTTAATTAGACTCCCAGGCTGGCTGGGCCTTTGTCCCCAACCGGACCAAACCAGAGCCAAGCACAGAGACTCAGACTCTGGTCATGAGCTGTCCTGGCCTGTTTTCTTTACTGGGTGCCCTGCCAACACCACGGGTGAGGAACAGGGCTGGCCTGGGTACGAATGGACAGGGGCCGAGGGAACCGTGGGGACCTCGACTGGGACAAAAAATGAGAGGGAGACAGGAGGGATGTGGAGGTGATAAGCAGCCATTGTGGAGCTCCAGTGGTCAGAAATAAACTGCTCATTGTTTGATTTAGTCAGTGTTCGGCTTATCGCTCCACTTATCTGTCTGGCTTCACCCACCTCTCTGTCTGTGAGAATCTCTCAATGGAGCCCCCCCCCCTTCCCTCCCTCTCTTTCTCTCTCCACCTCTATCTGACTTGTACTGTTTCTCTCTCTCCCCCGACCAAGCACGTTTGCACTGATGCATCAGATAAACTACATATTTGTTTTTTTCTGTATATGTAGCTGATAAGCCGGTTGTTGTCTGCAGTTGAGGCTAAAGATGGCTCTTGCTGGCCCTCGTTTTACCCCCTTCCCTCTCTCACGTTTCTCTTTCTCTCAATCCCTGTATGTGCTTCCTTCCGGATTGGACGAAGTCAAACAAACTCAGTGATGGAATACAAGAGAGGATGAATGGGTTTAGCTTGAATTGGACTGGTTCATTCTGTTCCTGGACACAGATTTGCCTCCATTCTTTATCACAATGGAGGCCTGGTGGTTTGGAGGAGAGACTTGTCAAACTCAGACGTTGACAGTCTGACTGCAGGTCAAGACCCGGCTACACATGTTATTCTTTGCTGTTGTTTTTAGCAGAAACAGCAGCCAGCCGGCTGAACCATTGAACGCCAGCACTGCAGTCTCTGTTTCCTCGCATAAACAGTCAAAAGACTTTTTTTTTTTTTTTGAAGTACTGAAAACTTTTCTATAGCTGAAATAGACATTCAGCATCTTTTAAGAGTAATATAATTTAATTCAGTGATGTCTTTCTTTCTTTCTGTTTTTTTCCCCCGATGGCATCAGGCCCTCCTCAGCATTCTTGGTCATCTTTCACTCTGAGCTGCCCTGGATCTCCAGGTATCTTTCTGCTTCTTTTAGTCTCCCTTCAGATAACTCATACTTACTATTGAATACATTGTGCACTCAGCGTCAGTCTGTTTATTTTGCCATTGATCCCCTTAATATAGAAACCATGGGTGGGAAGTGTGAAAAAAATCTTGTGATTCATTTTCTAAAGCTGTTCTCAATATTTCTTTTATTTTCTAAGCTCCTTAAAACATATTTGTCTATCTGCAAAACAAGCTGGAAAAAAAACGGGAGATTAATTTATGTTGGATCATTGTTTGAATTACTTTTTACATATTTATGAGCAGTGAAAATATAAAGCAATAGAATACAATAGATTGCCTTTGTTGTCAATGCACATTGTACAACGATCAACAGACAAGAGTTCAAACAGGGCAAACCTTTCCCCCACACATTCCTGAGACATAAACATAAGAGAGCAAGCAATTTAAATTTGGACAACTAATCACAAGAGGTTTTTTTTTGATTCTCAGCCTCTCAGGGCTTCCGTACTTTTTTCATTTGTCTTGTCCTGACTCTGTACAATGAGAAATGAATCCCTATTTCATATCGTAGTCTTTATGCTCGTATTCCTTCTCACTGCCAACTACCACTTTGTTCACTCACATAAACATTGATTAGTAATAAAAAAAACATCTCATGTATAAATGAAGCAGACCTGTTATACATTTAGACAGCTCGTCATTTGATACGATTGCACTAACAATTGTCTCCAAATTGTCTGTCTTCTGCAGTCAGGAAGAATCTTGATCACAGCACCTCCATCAGCTTCTCCCGCGCTAACAGCATAACAGATGAGCTGGACTACATGAGCGAGGACATGCCCCAGCCCGTGCTGAACGCCAAAACCCAGTAAGTCCTGAACATGTCCCCTCTCTCCTCTCTGGAGCCTCCATCGCTCTCCACTCCATCACCCTGCACTGACCTCCATTCTCTCATCCATATAATACTGATTTGCCTCCTCGTCATTCTGCCTAGAGGCCCTTTGTGAGACTAGAGAGCCCCTCTAGCCGCTCTCTAAATGAAGCTGTTTTGTTGAACTCTCTCGAGGGTTAAAGAGACTCTCGAGGGCCCAGGCCATATCAGGTACACAGAGTTATAAAGGGGATTATCCCTTTAGTCTAGAGGGAAATGTCAAAGAAATCCCTCTCAATGGGTTGTTGGACATGTTAAGGTACCGGATGGCTTGTCGCTACATGCCCTCATTGGATTGAGAATCAGCTGCTGCTGGTTAGTGTGTGAATTGTGAATGAGTTTCAATGGTTTTTTTCCTCCTAACGTGCTGCAGCAGAGCATGTTAATGACAACTCTAAAAGCAATGAAATCCCCATTATTTATATTTTAACTCATGTTTGTTTTTACCAGACCAAAAGACTGGCACTGTGATTTTTTTTTTCAAAAGTTTACACAATAGTCTGTGTTTAGAGGTGTTCACATAGAAGCAGAGTGAAAAGCCTGACAACATGTAAACAGGCTAATTTAGACCGCTAGAGTTGCTTTTCATTTGAGGCCGAGTCATGCAGCATCTTTTCTTTCAGATAAGGTACTGACAAGCAGGTAATAGAAAGTCCCACAGGAATAAATGCAGGAATGATGTTTCAATAGATTATTGGCTTTAAATTACCTTTAACGCTACAGCGGGCTTGGCTACAAAAGTTGTCAATCCATTGTAAACATCCAACACAGTGACAGCTTAACATTCCTAAAACTAAACATTAAGTGACATAATGTCTTTCTGTACTTTTAATATTTGTATTGGGCCTTTGTATTAGGGCCTGACCGATATGGAATTTGTGGGGCCGATATCCATAGTGATTTTGGGGGGAGAAAAAAATCGGATACCAAACATCAGCCGATAAACACATTTCTTGCGTTGATCCCCCAAATTCAGTTATCAAACATTTGTGGATAAGATAGCATTAGGAAGACAAGATGGTGATTCAACTGGAAAGAAATTGTGCATGTACATGTGTCACTGCTTGACACTTCGTAGAGTGATAATGTTTGTTGTAATCTAAATAACACACTCTGCTGCTGACAGCAAGAAAGAGAACTGCTAGTTTAATACAATGAAACTCAAATGAAATGCTATTTGACTTGTAAATAAATCTAGTAATATCAGCGATGAAATTAGCCGATACCGATAGTCACTGGGTATGCTAGTATCGGCTGATATTATTGGCTGGCCGATTAATTGGTCGGGCTCTACTTTGTTTGTAATACGAGTTTTGTGTATTTCAGTTACTTTGGATTAACAGAGTTAGTTATATTCGATTTTGTGGAAACTTTCTTAACAATCCTTATATTTTAATGATAGTTTCAATTATTATGTTTCGATCTTATTGCTTGGAGTTGTCAATACTTAATAATTTAAAAGCTAAAAGCTATCCTGTCTGTCTTTCATTCAAAAAGTGAATTTTTGTTACTAAACTTGTGTGTTTATTTATCCTTTTATTTCAGACGTTGTTTCATAGATGTTGTTAATAACTGCATGTTGAAGTCCTGCATCCTTGTTCCTCCAATCCCTCAGTCGATTGAGTCTCTAGTTTTCAGCTTGTCCCATTCCTTCTACTTTCTCCTCTCCTTACACTCTTGAAGACAAAAAAAGTATAGTCCACCTTTTGTTCGGGGGAACACAGAGTCCTTACCATGTCGGGTGAAAAGCGGACTTGGTTTCCCCCCTTGATTTCCAGGTTTAGATCAAAATATCTGAAAGATGATAGAATGCTCTTCACCTTCAGAGGGTCACCAAGTCTCTTTATTCTAATAAAAATATGGAGACAATCATTTTTTGCAGTAAAGTGAGACTTATGAGCAGCAGACACGTTTTCTCTCTTGCAGTCTTTTGACCTGCCCCTTCGTGGCATCGGTCCAGGACTCTTTCTCTGCACAGCATTTGAATTCCACAAGGTACTGTACCGGCTCTCTCACTTTTCTTCTTCTATTTCCCTTTTTCTCTTGTTCTCAATCTCCATCCTTCCATCCTCACTGATCTCGTCTGCTGACCATAGATCATGTGAACTGACAACATAGAAACCATAAAGCCACCGCTAAAAACTCAAAACTTTTAACCATTTTATATGGACAAGCTCCGCAACTTTAGAAAAATATGACTTTGGTTTCTCATATTTCAGGATTAAATGTCTGTTAGAATCAGGATTTCTTTATTTTAACCCAGGTATGTTGGTCTTTGAAATTAAGGTATCTGCATAAAAATACGTACCATATCCATCCATTATCTATGCCGCTTTCCACGTACGGGGTTGCGGGGGGCTGGTACTGTATCAAAAATTCAAAACATTGGAAAGAGCTGTCTCTCCCCCTGCCCCCTCCCCTCTAGAGTCGATGTGCAGGCGGATTGCCATGACAGCTCGCTTGCCCACTTCCATCGCTGCAACACCTGTTGGCTTGCTGTTTGCCTGGCAAACCAGGGGGCAACCAACACGGCCATGTGAGGGTGCCTTAAAACCACCTACCTTCTCTGGTCAAAACAAATAAGATCAAAGATCATTCAGGATCGGAATCAAAACATAGAATGAGGACATACTGGCTGCTGCATTGTTGTCAGAGAAACCAGCACTTCAACATAGCATGTTACCTTCATGTCTGATGACACAGTAAGGTGATTTTATTATTTAATTCAGTAGATATCTGACATATCGCTCCTTTAAACTGAATGTTTATTTTTTATTGAATCACTCAACCATGTTATTGTGACTCTCTGCACATCATCAACAGTATGACAAAGTGAGAAAAGGAGGGCATAAATAGATTAGAGGTGTGTTAGTGTATGGACATTTGAAAGTGAACCCCGATGGCAGGAAAAAATGGTTCGCATTGTTGGAAGATAATTCGTTACATCTCCGACCCACCATCTGCCATGCTTATTACCGTCAGAGACAGTGAGACCCAAAGTGCCCCTTAAGTGGCAATGAGAACTCTATAAAAATGTTCAGGTATGAGCTTGTTAAGCAAGGAACATACTGAAAAAAAAACACACTCGCCATGTCTAGGACAGACGCTGTTTTCCAAACACAAGATGGCACTTCTCTTTTATAGTGTGCTTAAAACATAAACGTATAATACGTCAAAATGCAGCCCCATGTATGTTTAAGTGGAATCTTCTCCATGTCGTTATGATGATAAATATAACCTTTTTGTAAGTCTACTATCCAGGGAATTACATTACGCAGGATTGTATCTAAATCAGTAAATAACAGCTGCAGCATGTGGTCCCTTTTTCTGCCAGTAGTTTGAAAATGCATGCCCCCGGAATCATGTTAAAAAATTGTAACTTTTTTATTTTGCTCTCATGGAAAACAGTTTTTTAATTAAACTTTGTAGTGCATGTGTTTGGCATGGTTGCATGCTCTTGAGGGTGTGGGACCACTGGCTGTAAATGCCTAAGTGTGTGTGTGTGTGTGTGTGTGTGTGTGTGTGTGTGTGAGCAAGTCTTCCAGCTGCAGACACTCAGTGTCTATTTGTATCCTTTGCACGGCTTCTGTGCCCACAACTCCGCTCTAACAGCCAAGCTGAGATTTGGGCCATGCTGGGTGCTTTTCCATAACAGCTGGTTTGTTTTGCCTGTGGTGTCACGCCACCAGGGACAGCACTGTCATTTGGAATCCTTATCTTGATTTCAGCAGACAGTTACCACATCCACCCATTCTGCTTGAGGCAACTTGCACGCACACACACTATGTCAGTTTTTCAGATTTGCAGTTCCTCCATTAACCCCAGCCTGAATGTCACTTTGACAAAAGCTGATCTTTTATTTTATTTTATTTTATTTTATTTTATTTTTATATTTCTGGCACTTTTATCGCCTGTATCTCTGTGACAGCATGGGCTGGAACGTTATTCTGTTTGCTTTTACTTTGCAGTAGCAGACTGCCCTCCACATGTGTTTGTGTGTGTGGTGTGAGAGAGAGAAAGAGAGAGAGGCATCAGTACAGCTGGCTGTGACGTCACTGGGCTTCTGAAGAGGAAGTGGTGGAGGGCAGTGTCCGCACGCAATCATCTCTTTTGCTCCCCTGAACTCAAAACATACACGCACACCTACTGTACACAAACACACACACACACATACACACACACACACACAAGCAAACTTTCCTTTTCTGAGTCATCTTTTTTTAATTGCTGTGTTTGTGTATTTAATACCAGCTTATGGTTTGTTGGATTTTCTAAAATATTTCAAAAGAGAAAATAGTAAAAAAGCACAAACACTTGTTCCACCAATGTCAACATAGTTCTTTCCTTGTTACTGTAAACACCACTTCTACTATTTGTTTATTTGCCTCTGTGTAAACAAAGACTGATTTTGCTATGATTTTTTTCCTTTGTTGTGTGTGTGTGTGTGTGAGGATGAAACTTTCTATGATTTACCGGTTGACTGCCAACTGAATCCATTACAAACCACCGCCAGGCTCGCTGATATGAAATGCTCCGCACAGCAGATTGACATTTACCCTCTTAGAGAATGACTAAATGTTTCTCATTAAACTTCTTAGGCCACAAACAGAGGAAGGCCTTGTTTAGGCGATTGTATCGATTGTGTGCTATCTGTTATATACTCAGCCTGTTGTAATACCCCTCTTCTCCCACAGTTCCTTGTAGAAGTGAATCACCTCTCCTCCTCTCTATTTTCCCAGAAGACACCAAAAAGGGGGGAAAAAAAAAACCTCGCCTGGTTCAGTAGTTTCTGCCATCTTGTGACCTGAGGCAGTCGCCCCTTCCTCCTGCCGGGTGTGTCCAGCTTCTCCTCCCTCCTCCTCCTCCTCCTCCTCCTCCTCTCAGACCTGTAAAAGCCTGCATGGGCCACCTGCAGGCAGCTCTTAATTAGTTCCCCTCTTACAAGCTAGCCGGAGATAAACAATGAAAAGCCACTGCAGCGCCACAGGAGGGGGTCGCAGGCAGAGACACATGCATCACGGTCCTGTCCTCTTCAAGTAGGGGCCTCTCTCTGCTGAGCAACTGGCGTCTTTTGTGCAGAGCTCTGAACAAATTGACTTTTTGTCTGCGCGGCCTCTGTACGCCTGTCTCCTGCACTGTACTCTCATATTGATGGCACAGAGGGGTGTTTCAAACATATGGTATTTGGTTAGGAGGAATAAAATGCAGTCTCGGTTTCTGTCACAGGAGTCTTTTTAAACCTTGAGAATTGTCACTTTGAAAGATGTTTGTGATATAAATCCAAACCCCTCTCCCCGGCCGCTTTTACCCTCTTTTATTCAACTCTGTGCTCCAGAACATGTGCTGACCAAGACGTTATTTTATGAGGCTTTATGCGAGATTCAACAGTGAGTGTAATGTGAACATATCCAATAAATCCTTTTTTAATATTTTTGGCTTTACTGCCAAGTATTAGAATGACAAACCAGACTGAGGGCCCCACTTTGGGCATATGCAGCAGACACAAATGCACACAGTCTTATGCACACAGACAAACGGACGGGGTAAGATCCGTGGCCTGTGCGGCTGCTGCTGCTTTATGAAAAGATAGTGAAAGAAAAGAACAAATTCGCCCTGGTTTCTTGACTTTCTTCCAATTTCTAGAGCAGAAAAAAGGACAGAAAATAGTCTTGGCGCAGTAAAACAGCCACATGCACACTTCTCATATTCTGGGGACAGAGGAGTTGTGCCTGCAGGGATTCAGTAGTTAATCTCATTGACAGAAAAACTCTCAGGTTTTCATGTGGTAGCTGAACTCCACTCTTTACTCGCGTGGTCATTTTAGAATACGTTTAATTGAGCTCATTTCTGGAAAATTAAACCATCTTAAATGCTTCAGGCAATCTGACTGTACAGTTCTATATAGTTAAAAGCATGGGGAACTAGTATGGTAGTAAAATCCTCTCTGTAAGTATCCTTGCTGACAGACTTTAAGTCAACTTGTCTATTATCCACTAAATTTGTTGTCTTTTAAGTTTCCTGGGTGAAAAGAAGAACTCATTTAATTGATGATTACTTTCTACTCAAACGCACATTGACTTGCAGTTTATTGTGCATTTTAGCCACAAAGGTACAGTTTGACTTGGGATAGGGTGACCATATTTTCAAATCTCCAAAATCTGGATACTTTAATTTGACCACAATCCCCCGTGTATCGATCCACATATGGGTGACCTGCACTGATCACACAAGGTGTTAGTAAAGGTGCCCTCCGGAGGAGCTCGTTAAAGTCGGTTGTCGCCGTCGTATGCTTCGCTGAAGTAGATCGTAACAGTGCTACTTCCGGGCCTGTACCCACCATTTCTGTTTGCTCATTTTGATATGGCTTTGTATGTCGCGTTTCCAACGTGGACGACTAAAATTTGGACAATGGGGACTTTGGACACGGAGCTTAAAAAACTGGACCGTCCCGGTCACATCTGGATGTTTGGTCACCCTAAGTTGGTAGTCTGAACCATGACGAACAGTGCAGCCGCATGCTTCTACTCTTTTCAGCAAGGGAGCCTGTGATGTTGCTACTAACTGTGCAGATGAGGTTTAACCTGCACTTTGATCAATTTTTACATGAAGGTTTATGACTCCCAAACTCCAACTAGTTTGTTAACAACCTACATCATAGAAAATAATCATGTTTTATGTCATTAAAAACTAAGGTATAGTTAAACCCCTTATAGCATGAAATGGAAAATAAATAGTGCTGGATCATTTTCAACTCTAAAAAAGGTCAAAAGGTTTCTTTCAAGACATTATTATTGTTGTATGTTTTATAGCTTAACATTTTAAACATTAGTCAAATTGAACAGTTCTCAGAGCACACTAATATAAATCACACTCTGTATACTGTAGAGACATGAAGATGCTGTGCTGTTATATTTTTTTTACTACACTGCAAAGATATTTTTGATTCCTGCAGCATATTCTCACACCAGCACCTAAAAAAAGAATCAGCTGGCCCTCTGTGGTGATAGACATGTCACACCCAGGGTAATAAACAGCTGTTTTATGAATTAATTAGTGGGGTTCACTCATGGTCATTGTGCATTAATGAAAGCTTTTGTGCTGCTTTTACTCCCCGTCACTGCTGCTGGGGTTCAGGGAGGGTTTAATGGTGGCATCAGTGGCTTGGACACTTTACGGCCTTTTTTCCACACTTTGAAAAAAATCAAAGACTCGTCAAGGAACTTCCTCATAAATATCAGACACGACCAAATAAAACAACATTCCCTCACCAGTGTACTCTCTAACTGCTTCATCCAGATCATTGACTGGCTTCAGTGCAGTCGTTTGAAACAATATCAGCACCTTTGTGGTAGTTCTTCTTAAACGGCCTCGACTCTTTACATAGAAGTGAGCTGAGTCTTGGCACCATTTGTGTCGACAGAGAAGAAATACACAGACTGGTTTTTCACTTGTTTACCTTGTATGTGTGTGTTTGTTCAGCGTCAGCAGTGTATCTAAAGATCTTGACAAATCTGGTTTACTTATCTCAGCCCCCCCCTTCCTCTTGTGTCTGAGGTATAAGTGTCTATACCAGTGATACTCAGCCTCGTTAGACTTAAGACAAAAAATATTTCTGCAAAAGCCACAATCAAAAAACCTCTTTCTTTCCTAAAATATTTGATTTTTTTTCCCAAGCAGGACCTAAAAGAGCCACAACTAGTCCCAAATGAGCCACATGTGGCTGGAGAGCCTCGGGTTGAGTATCACTGGTTTATACCAAACGCAAACATTTGAAGAAAAATGATAATGAACAAAGAAAATTAACACAGGAAATTGCTGTTTTGAAAACATGACTCCCTAAGCAACGCTGTGATGTCACAGCTACTTTGTCGTTTGTTTCAGGGCTAAGCGATACAAAAACAAACATTAGAGCTTGTTTTAATAAGACCTGAGTGCTGTTAACAATAACTCTACATTAATAATTATACGTGTTTTTGTTAGTTACCTTCAAAATGAAATTGCTTCTTGCAGCACTTTTTTTTTTTTTCAGCTGCTTGGATTGTTTTCATTTCATTATGTTTGTCTTCACAGATTGCAGCTTTTTATCACTGAGGGTAATTACACAAGTTATCAAAGAACCTACATTATTATGTAAAGTTAAACTATTAGTCCCCTGTTAATGAAAGTCAAATTAAAGTAGCCTGAGGATATTTATGTCGACACTAAATGAGCAAAATGAAACAAACTGATTTGAAACTCTGGTCGGCTGCTCATTTAAAAGTGTTTCCCTCTATATGAGTAATTGCAATTTTTACCAAAGGGGAAGTTGGCGGCCTAGAAACAAAAACACATCTATTCATAAGGCTGGGAAACAATTATAACTCTTAAGAATCACAGATCCATTCAAAAGAAGTTGAGCTTTTCATTAATGGTAGTTACATTTGTTAGCAGCAAGTCAGTAACTATTCAACTAAATCCAAAATTGTTCCCTAATTCAAAACAAACATGGAAAACACAAACATGTCCCAACCACAGTTACACTATAATTTTGTGGTGAACACTGATAAGGTACAACATGACTGGTTGACTGAGGCATACAACTGCAGGGCTGTAATTCTGAGTGAACTGAGTGAACTCAGTGTGCATGAAACAGATCCTAAAATAGCTAAAAGGAAGTAAATCCTTTCTCGCCATGAATGTTGTGAGAAGCATCCAGAACACTGAGGGATCAGTGGTACTACTGTGGTAGTAGTAGTAGTAGTAGTAGTAGTAGAAGTCATAATGGTCGTTATTACAGTAGTAGTAGTTGTTACTGTGATATTCTAGTAAGTCTTAAAGTTGTAGTAGTTGTGATAAATGAAGTCGTTTTTAGTGGATTAGTTGTTGCTGTTGTAGTGTAGTAGTAGATGTGTTTGTATTAAACCCAGTGGTTGTAAGTGTACTAGTAGTAGTTGCTACTGTACATATTGTAATAGTTCTAATTGTAGTAGTAGTAGTTGTTGTTAAAAGTGTGTAAATGAGTTGTAAAACAAAGGACATAAAACAATCAAGACAAGCTATCTCAAGTCATAAACAGTACCTGCAGCACTGTGGTAGTATTGATTGTAGTATTGTAGTTGGAGGAGGGGTTGTTATTGTAGAATTAGTCACAGTGGTTGTTGTAGTTCTAGTTATATTGTTTAAACACCTAAGTTAAAATGACCATGACCTTATGTGTTGTCCAGCTGACATCACAGTAGTCCCATCCTGACAACTCGTACTCTGACTGGAGAAATCAAAGTGAGGCCCAGCCGAGGCGTTTCTCTTGGAGGGTGCCCAGACCTGCTCTTGATGCTCCCCTGTCTCTTAGAGGTGTGTCTCCCTCCCTGCACCAATATCAAGGGCACCTGTATAAATACGCTTTGTCGTCTTTCAGTGTGTTTCTCTCCTCCTCCTGTGCAGGGCTCACTTTCTTCTTCTCTCCTCTCGTAGTAAAAACAGTAGTCTGCAGCAGCACCTGAGTGGCCTGTTTGTACAGCCAATCCTAATCCTGCAGCCTTCCACATCTCTCATGTCCACCGTTTTTCTTTTCCTGCCTCCCTCTCTGGGCTTTTCGTGCTCTCAGGTTTTCAAAACACACCAGCCGTGCAGTTTGATGTGGGCCAGGGGGGTTTATTCAGGTGTGGCAGCCGGTGCTTCCACCGCCCAGTCTCTTGATGTTGCGTCCATCTGCGGCCAGGTGCCTGAGCGGCCTCTGAGAGCCCAGTGTTCCGGGCCTCGAAGATGAATAAAGGGCCTGTTGATGGAGCTCGTCTGTGGGGCCCTGCGGTTTCTCCCCTCTTACACGCAGGAGCAGGGACGTACTAGGGCGTTCACCTGCTGGAGAGGAGAAGGGTTGACTATGCCCCGCGCTTTGACTGCAGGGGAAACGTAAAACACGGCGGATGCGTTTGTGTGCGTCCTTGTGTCCTCCACCCTGGCTACGTGCCGACCCCATCTGTCTGAATGAACACCTCTGTGTATGTCTGAGCTAAGGTTGGTCTCGGTCAGCAAAGAAGAATTGGCTCAAATTTGCTGCCTGGCATTTCATCAAGGACACATGCTTCAATCCCTCCGAGGTTGAAGGGTTTGGGTGTATTTTCTTAGGAGGTGTGATTGGTCTAAAATTTCCCCTCACTTTATTTTAGATAGAAAGAGGATGGTTATTAATATAGTGTGAACATAAAGGTATATCGGTCGGCTTGAATTGCATTAAAATATGCATTTAACACCCAATTTTAGAATTGAAAATCAACTCTCGAAGTAAAGCTCCACACGGTGAATGACCTCACTGCGGGTTTATATTAGACTTGATGTAAAGGTATTTCAACACTTGTAATTCTATTTGTACTACAGGGTAGCTGCAAGTCTTGAAAAGTCTCTTGAAGTATTGAACTCTAAAAAGTTGATTTCATTTTTGACTTGTCCTATTTTTTATTTTTCCTAACTGCGGATGTATGGGAGTGAATAAATTCAGACACTCAGTTTGGTGTGCGTGTGCCTGTGTGTGTGTGTGTGTGTGTATTTTACTCTGAGTAAGTATCACAGTTTCTAGATGGCCCATATTTATTTTTAAAAATTACAACTTTGCATGTGCACCTCTGAGGGGTCTTTTGTTTGTGTGTGTGTGTGTGTGTGTGTGTGTGTGTGTGTGTGTGTGTGTGTGTGTGTGTGTGTGTGTGTGTGTGTGTGTGTGTGTGTGTGTGTGTGTGTGTGTGTGTGTGTGTGTGTGTGTGTGAGTGGTTTGGGGGTGTGGGGTTGACTTCCCCTTTCTGTGATTTCAAGTCACACAATTGCTTAAAAGACTAATTTGTTATTATTGTTATTGTTATTATTATTGGTTTGCTATCTTCTTGTCTTATGGGTAAAAATGGTGTATAAATGGTCATAAATGGCGAGCCAGCTTGCATGGATGGCATCCAGAAAAATTAAGCTAATGATTACTAGATTTGTATTTAGGAAGTGAAGACACAATTATGAGAATATGTTTAAAATTAATGTTATTAAATTATGATTGGTCTCACTCTCCTAAATGATTTGAATGCATGACTGGGAAAAAAGGGTCTCCAGTAGTAATTTGCATTATAAACATCTCTTTGAGAGGCCTGGTGGTTGGTGCATGCGACCCATTTTTGGAGGCGTGGTCCTCATAGGCGGGCAGCCTCGACCTAAGGCTCCTTTCCCACATCTCGTCTTCCGCTCGCTCTCTCTCTCTCTCTCCCCCCCCCCCCCCCCCCCCCCCCGATTTCTGGCCCTATCCCGTGTCCTGTCTCTAAAATTGGGGCAAAAAAATCTCCAAAATGGACCTTTAGAAAAACGGTCTCTGTGTTTATGAAAAGTGTCTAATCCCTGGTTTTACACTTGCTACATAATATCATGACTGAAACAATGCAACAGTTCCGCGTTGCCTAGTCGCGAGTTATAGGTACAGATCAGCATTTCTGTTTTGAGACTCTTCCTCTTTCAGTAGCTTGAACTTGGAGGAGTTTGTTTGAATGTGACTTCTCAGAATGAAAAGTGTCTATGATTTCTGTGAAACTGTCAACATGAGAACTTTTCTTTGAACTCTAGGAAGAAAGGGGAAGGCAACAGACAGTCACCCACGTGCTGCCTCTATCACACCACCCTCACCAGACTTCACGAGTGTAATTGGGGACACCCACATGTACACATTTTAAAGTTCCACCACAGACAGTACTCAGGAATTTGTCCCTGTCTTTGCTTCGTAGAGAAACGCTACCACAGTGTTTGTGTGGTTGTCTTTTCTGATTAAATGAGTTTATCTGACATGACATCTTGGCTATTCGAAGAAAAAGATAGACAATACATTACAGGAAAGAAAAAAAAAATCTTGTTATGTTCCAGTTTATTTTTTTATTCACAGTACTTACAGATAGAGAGGCAGTCTGTGGGTAATAAGTCAGACTTCAAAATGCTTCTGCGGCCTGAGTCTCTAAAGCCGCTGAGTGACAGAAAAGCTTTAAATCACAGAAAGGGGACAGGTCAATCTTGGCCATGCGTCAAATCAATCAACTCCATGCCCCAAAACCTGCACACACACACACACACGCACACACACACACACACACACACACACACACACACACACACACACACACACACACACACACACACAGAAACACACACTCTTCTCCCCCTTGCAGAGTATTTTTTCCACTGCTGTGAGCATAGAGCCCAGTTCATAATGAAGGACCCCCCAGGGAACATGGCAGGGACTAATAACTCTCTTAATAAGTCTCTTTTAGTGCTGAAAGGCTAGTCTCTTTATACTGCAAGTGTATATGTGCTGTAAAGTCTTTTCCAGCTCACTACTGTAATTTTATGACTGTGTTTTATCTTTTTCTTGTAAAACGGAAGTCATTAGGTGTGTGTGTGTGTGTGTGTGTGTGTGTGTGTGTGTGTGTGTGTCTGTGTGTGTGTGTGTGTGTGTGTGTGTGTGTGTGTGTGTGTGTGTGTGTGCAGCCCATGGAAAAAAGTCCAAATGGGTGAAATTAGATAAAATATCCTCTTTCAATTAGTTTTGTGGCCTTATAAGATGGCTGATAAGGGCAAAGTTAGTTTTGGGTTTCATGCTTTGGTTCATTTGAATAGAGTTTATTGAGTGTTTGTGTGAACAAAAATTGACTGGCTGCTTTACTAAAGACTCAGAGAGTACACATATACCAATAATGTAAAAGTAGCATAGACAGAAAATAATTTAATAATGAAATGTATATATATTTTTTACCCCACATCTTTAAATCAAAATGTAAATTCAGCTGAAGTTAAAGAAAATGAACGTGGACTACAATATGAAATCATCCAGACCAAAGCAATTTTGGGTTTAAGATTGCCATGTAAAAAAACTTATGACAAAAGTATAATAGAATCAACACATTTGGTAAATATAAAAAAACTGTATTCAGCTACAGTGAAAATAAAATAAAGACTTCAACAGCATGTGTTGAAAATTGTTGTTTCACTGTTACATAATAAAATATTGTTTATGCTGTATATAACCAAACTGCATGGCAGAGTCATTCATCTACTGTTACAAGCTGAATCAGAATGTGGAGGAGGATTAAACTGAAACATCAAAGATCACGACTCACACTGAAAAGGGTTTAAAAGAAACAGCTGGATGTATGATTTGAGTACAGTGACAATATTTAATCAATAATGTATCAAAAACGGTCAAATAATTCACACAGTGATTAAGGATCATTTTGTCTGGTTATATTTTCTGTGAGATGGATTATTTATTTAAGGGCAGTCCTATAAATTATTTTATTTTTGTACTCGGTTCATTCTGAGTCATTATATTCACTGTGATTGCAGGAAAGAATAGGAGAGATGTAGTGAAATTAAATGTCCCTTAATGCTCTTTAAACAGTCGTATCAGAGCTGCTAGGCCTTTAATAAGTCTTTTTGCAGAGCAGGCATGTGGTTTATTTGAAAAAGATCCTCTGGACCAGGAAATTTTAAACCCTGTTTCTATTGATGATAGTTTCAGTCGTGATAGTTAGATATTTAATTGATCCTGAGGGAAATTCAAACTATTTATATATATATATGATAATCACATTTCATTTTATTTTTCAGAACTGTTAAAAACATTGAGATTGTTTTACACTAATTTTATATTTAAGTTGAGAAATTATAATCAAAATGTTTGTAGATGAATTGTACTTTATTATTGACTTCATTATTTGATCTTACACTGGAACATTTTAGTGTAACAGTTTCAGATTCATCAGGTGTATTCAGGTCGTCAAAGTGAGACAGCATCAGAGAAATAAATACACAGCAGGAAAACCTTAACTCTGTAAAAAAAAAAAAAATATGGACATCCAGGAATTATTCACAGCAGTTAAAAATAAAAGCCTAACATATTGTATAACAAAAATGTTAAAGACTTGAGAAATTAAATTTACACATATTCAAATGTAAACATACTAACAAGGAGATGGATGGGGTAATGTTTGTGGTACAGTCGTTACATTAGGATGAGAAATAATTACTACAAATATCATAAATCTGAAATAAATAGGATAAAACTGCCGGAGGTGAAAAGTATTCCAAACAAAGGGTTTTCAATCCTGTAGAAACACTCTAAAGCACACCGAGTGTGTTCTTGACAAAGTCCAGTAGAACTTTCTTGACTCTTGTGTTCAGTCACATTTTAAAATGATCATATGCAAACATTTTAATCCCTGTTGATAAAAGCGTCTGCTAAGTGAATTGTATAATTGCTTGATTTGTTAGTGATAAAGAAGTGACATTGGACAGAACTGTTGCCGTGTTAAAAAGCCAAACGTCAGCAGTTCTGCGGTGTGGAGGAGGGGAGCAGGAGAGTGCATGACAGTCCCCTCTGTGACCAGCAGGCTGTGCTGAAGCAACATCACTCCACCTTTATGCCCCCACCTCTTCTTACTGACAGACAGGGCCACAATCTCTGGATCCTCATTTTTTTAAATATATATTTGAGTGTAGATTGAATATTTCTCCCTTTGCTGGATTTCCACAGAGAAAAAGAAGGAAACAGTAAGTGTAGGGTTGAGTTCAAGTGGAAATATCCTTGTCGGAGTGCATGGCTTTGGTATCTGCAGCCTGGTGTGCCCACTACCAAGACCATCGACACAATCACCTACTACTACTCCACTCATCCTATTCTGTCTGCAAATCGTTGTGTTTCCATCTCACTTTTCTGTTCTTCAGGATGAACGAAGATTAAAGATTAATATGCTTTAAAACAAATGAACCGAGACAAACTTTCCCTGCTCTGTCAAAGCTGGGTTCTTCAGTTGTTCAGTTGATTTGTCTGCTTTTTTTTTTTACTTGCTAACAAAATCGCAGTGATGAGCCAGTCCCAGCACGGTTGATAACAGTTTGGTTCCAGATAAGTAATCTGAGCAGGCCACTTTTATCTTTGAGCAGAGACAAGCTGTCTTGGTTGTGGTAACAGACTGATAAAAATGCTACTAGGTTATATGCTTGTATGGGCTTCCTTGAATTTGCAAGCTTCATATTCCAGTATTTACAACGTTTTTCCAGACTGTTCTCTAGGTCAAGTAGCCCTTTCTCTAAATATTTTTCTCCTTCTCCTCCTTCCCCTTTCTCTCTCTCTCTCTCTCTCTCTCTCTCTCTTACCCAGCCTGGCCTGTGTACAAGTCCTAGCAGTTGTCAGTTTCAGGAAATGCAGCGTGCTCTGTTGGGAAGTGAGGTATCTGCCTCTGGGCCAGAGTTTTTTTTTTTTTTTTTTTTTTGTGTAAATTTTATCGGCTGCTTACGGGAAGCAGCAGATCCCGTAAGCGGCCGATGTTCACTCGACCTTTCCTCTCTTGCTGTGATTGTATGCAGAATGATACATAGGCTGCTTAAATAGACACTGCAGATGAATGGAAAGCTGGGGGGGGGGGTGCAGGGTGGGGGGAAGCTGAACCCCTGCCCCCCTATTGTCTTAATACATAGTACAAGTGTGTGTGAGTGTGTGCATGCATGAGCGACTTTTTTCATTGTACATGCACACACACACACACACACACACACACACACACACACACACAACCACACAATTCTGTATAAACATGAACAGTTTCACACATTCAAACCGAGCACGGTACTTTCCTCTCAGTAATCCAAATGCTTTTACAATTTGTTTGACATGTGATTTCTACATGGACCATATTTATACTGCTGAGCTATAATTCAGCCCCCCACTGTGCACCCCACCTACACACACACGCACACGCACACGCACACGCACCTACACACACACACACACACACACACACACACACACTTGCCTCTTTACACCCTAAAACAGTGCTTCAGATTGAAAGCCCTTGCAGCCTCACATAATCTGCAGAGCACCGCTGCAGAAGTGAGTGCACAAAAGCAACAAAAACAAAATTTGAGGTGGCGGGCACTCGAATGTGATGTATGAGCAAAGTAAGAGTGTGTGTCTGAGCGTGTGTGCAGGAGTGGGGGAGAGCAGCTTGAGTCCAAACAGGATATTGTAGTACACGGGGGCAAAGATTCTTCCTGCGGCAGTTTGGCTCACTGGGTTTCAGGACAGACTTGGCGACAAGCAGGCAGCACCCCCTACGATGTTTTTACACACACACACACACACACACACACACACACACACACACACACACACACACACACACACACACTGAACCTCCTAGCCTCCCATCAGATAACAAACTCAATAGCCATCCTCCCTCTTTTACGAGGGAAACAACATTGTTGGAGTCAGTGACAGCTTCCTGAGAAGAGAGAAAACTAAACTAAACAATCAGTCTTTTGTCATAGAAATTATTTATTAATAAAGAATAAGTTCATGAGTTATAGCAAAAAATGTGCACTAAACACATTATCTCAAGCTACACTTTTTCAAATTTGTACCACAGTAAGTGCAATTCAACATTTTTGGCGTACTTTTCCCCCTCAATAAAAAGCAGTCTTTTGGTGAATAAGTTGGTTTTGAACTTTCCAGTGGAGACGTTATGCTTCGTCCAGGTCACACAACGGTTGTCTGATCAATCTGTCATTCCATATTAAACCATTTGTCAGAAAAAAAGAGAAAAAAAGTAACACTCCAGGCTAGAAAACTTCAGCTGGAGAGCTGTTATTTAAAGCCTGAATCCAGGCCAGTGTACTAGAATAACCCTGCAGCAGTGAGATCTCAGTGCTGTTTTACACCACTGACTCTGTGCTGCATTTTTCCACAATAACTCTGATGGAGTAAAGAGTCCCCAGACGTTCTCCCTCGAACATATTTCATCATTTGTGCACAAACTCCAGGTATATAGGGTTGGAGCGAAGAAGGTTTTTCAGGAAAATATCTGAGAGTGGAGGTAGAAGGGGGCCGAGCAGATTCCCCTCATGTTTGAGAGGAATGACGAGGGCAAGAGGAGCGCAGTGTGTGTGTGTGTGTGTGTGTGTGTGTGTGTGTGTGTGTGTGTGTGTGTGTGTGTGTGTGTGTGTGTGTGTGTGTGTGTATGTATGTGTGTAGGTGAGTGCAGGGAATCATCTCACGAGGATGTCAGAGCAGTAAAACAAGCTGTCTGTCTGGTGCCAGATCCGGCAGCACCTGTACACTCGCTCCATCCTGGGTGCTACATCCGTCAGACTGACTATGAGAAACTTCTCTGTGCACCATGTGGACAACATATTGTAGAAGAAAAAAGCAGATCACGAATATCAACACTGAAACAATTTGTGCAGAATGTGAGTCGGAGCTTATAAAATTATTAGCTTTGGGTTTAGACCAACTATTCTCAGTTTTGATCCTTTAGCATTCGGTTATTAGTATATAAATTGTGCCCTCATTTGTTACTGAAAACGTATGTTGTATTGAAACAAGTGAGGCAGTGACAATCAGAAAGGGGTATTTTTTGGAAATCTGGAATGAGTTTCATTCATTACAAAAGATGAGATGTCAGTGTAATCATTTATCTACACCATGAAAAACTACTCCTTTATGTATCAAGAAAACATTTGTTTGTTTTTGTGTGCTTTTTATCACTCTAACGTTTGAGATTGTTTTTGTTTCTTTTCCTAACATTATCCTGCAGCTTCGGCCCTGAAATGCCATTCCAATGATTAATTTATTTATCAAAGTATCTTGTACCCTAGAAAATGGGTTATTATTCAAAAATAGCAAAAGAACAAAAAAAAAACATTTCAATCATATTATTTTTGCCTAAAAACAACAAGGTCACTCACAGCCCATTTCAAAACAACCCCTGAGCCCTTTTCTTGAAATGTTCAGTCATTCCTCATGTGTGCTTTCTTAATTGCTAAGGTTATGATTGATGAAAGATGAACCCATCCCTCTCTGCCTTCGCTTGGGAGTACATTCATACTCACCCCCAAGCAGGGAAAAGCAATAGGAAGCCAAAGCAATAAAAGGCTTTGACATTGATGGGCCTGTTTCCCAAACACTTAGGACCTTAAGTCGTCTCCTCTCCAGTCTGGCTGCAGGGGCCGGGGGGGCTCCACGTCTTATTGCTGTGTCTGACCAGAGTCGCCATGCCCCAGAGAGGGTCGACACTTGGTCTCGGCCTCTGAGTTTCTGTCTGTCTTTCTTTCTGTCTGTGTGTGAGTCACTGAACATGCTACAGAACAGGCGGTGGGGTAGGTGGGTGAGGAATTTCTGTGTGTGTCGAAGGCCTTCAGCAAACAGCCCGCACAGTGTGAAAGCAAATACACAGAGCTGTTCTCATGTGCAACAAAAAAAAAGAGAACTACTTCTGACTGTCTTCTGATCAACTCAGCCCAACTTTATTTATGTAGCTCCTTTCATACAAACATGCAGCCCAGAGTGCTTCAGGAACAAAATTCAAATATGATCAGAAATGCAAAATGATGGATTGAAATTGTTAAAACTAAATTAGTACAACGGTAAAAATTAATTGATAGACATCAATGAATACAAATCTGTACAATGCTATATAAGGTACTATAAATACCAGTGATAAAGCTACGGTAAAAACAATGATGAAAGGCCAGAACATAACTCCAAATTAAAGCCAAAAGATGGATCTTCACTTTCTTTACATCCTGAGACACCTTACCATCAGACACAACAGAAACAGGAAATATGGGAAATAATAACAAGAATTGATCAAAAGTTGCTTTAACGTGTACAGGAATTTTTTTCTAAGGAAGTCTCATGACAAAACTACAAAGCAGAAATGACAAAAGCTGAATTTACTTTGCCACGTGTGGTTACAGGAACCCCCTTTTCAAAAACAGCGTAGCGTAACCACAGAGAAATAATCATTTTCATTGTGATAAGAACGCCTCGGCTCCACTTTCATGTTACTTTGAGAGGATTAAAAAACCAACACAACCCCCCCCCCATTTTTTCTTTCCAAGTTTCTGTTGAACAACTTCTTAACCCCCTCCGTCCGTCCATTTGGCTTCACTGACTGGATTAGCTTCATGCACAAGGCCCCTACTCATGCCAGTGGATTGCTTATGACAGGCCCTTATGCAGACACCTTGACTGCCATGAGCAATTACTTTAAATACACAGGAGAGGGCCAAAGCTGGGCTGACCTGTGGGAGAGAAAGAGGCAGAGAGAGAGAAAGAGAGAGGAAAGAGAAACACCACACAGCTACGTCTAGATTATGTAAAGTCATTTCCCCCTGAATAACATTTGAAAATACTCCATGTGTGTCATAAGTATAAGGTTATAGTACTATCTTGTGAAAGCTACCATTTTGTGTTGATCTTTGCAACCCTTGTGGACAAGGCGGAACCTCCCATGTCTTTACTGATCCTGTCCAGTACATGTATAGAGTGTACAGTAAGTACAGGTCAGGAGACTCAGGGTACAACTTGTGATACGTGGCCCTCTATTAAGATAAGTCACGACACAGCAATTCTGCTATGATTGATCAATTTAATTGATTACTAGACAATCATATGAGGACACATCACGATATCAGTCAGCTTTACCTCTTATCACACTTCACTCTTGAACTTTCCTTGCACGACGGTCCGACATTATCTCGCTTACTTCTTCTTTGATCCCGCTTTCAACTTCTTCTTCGGCTAATGAACTTCTGTTCACGTTACACTCGTTCATGTCGTAAGCGCCACCGTGAGGAGTCATGAAGTAGTGGCGCGGTGAGTCAAACTGGCCAGGAAATGTGTTTAGGCCACCATGTTTTCTTTTGTAATTGAAATATCGATATTTGTCGAAAGCGACTGAACAAATTGTATCACACGAGTGAGGACATTGATATATTGCTGTGTCGACAATTTGTCCGTTAAGGAGTATCCTGCAACTAACAAAATTCTGAATGTATTTTAACTGTCAAACGTAACACTCACTAGCTCTATTCAGACTGCCCGTTCAAGACACGATATATACGCCCATGTGACATCACGCCCACACTATGAATATCACTGAGGTAATCTGTTCGGCCTTTGGAGGTTGTAACAGAGGTGTTACAGAGGTGAGGCGGGATCAGCAGAGTCAGCGGTAGAGAGAGAACAGATCTGTGTGTGTGTGTGTGTGTGTGTGTGTGTGTGTGTGTGTGTATGCAAGTCTGAGTTTGCGTTAATGTTGAGCTCCCGCTGTTTCTCAACTCACCATTCATTCGTGATGCTGTAATGCACTGTGAATTCACAGGCTGCTACACCAATATTAGCCTGTTGCAGATTCAATATGAATTTAAAAAGATGTAATGACTACAGCGCTTTGGTTAAGACACTGTTAAAAAATGGCACTCTGAAAAGGACTTCTGTGAAAATGTAAACAAACACTGTTTTGAGCGGGTGCTGACACCTACCCGGTCTATCTTATAGTCTACATTTTTTAGTAAGTCATATAGAGGTATCAGCATTCATTTCAGTCTGTTCCATAACCAGCAAAAAAAACTTTCACTGTAGCTTTAAGGTTAAACTGTGAAGTGTAGTTCTGTGAAACATCAATAAAATCTCACTCTGTCATTTGTAATCAGATAGCATTCACATCACACTCATGCAGTGGAATCTGTCTCCACCCCACCGGTCTTACAACCTGTTGTGTTACCAAAATCCATCCATGTCTCGCTTCAGTGCTACACTTCAGATATTCTTACATGTCTGCACGTCTGACACGGTGGCAGAACTGACAGCAGTCCTGATCCCTCCCAGTCTCCTCCAGCTCGACTGTGTGTGTGTGTGTGTGTGTGTGTGTGTGTGTGTGTCGATCAGGTTTCATACAGATCTGGACTAGCTTACACTACAGGCCTTGTTGTCCCTGCTGCTGGGCTTTTTCTGCTAGCTCTGCTCTGTTTCACCTAAAATTGGGGAGGGTCCTCAGACACTGACTGGGCCCAATGAGTGCAAAGAGTTCACAGGGTTGCTGGTGTTGAGGTATAGTTTGCTGTGTATATGAAAGAGGAGGACTTGCTTCTTATAGGTCCGTGAAAGGCAGCTGTGCTTTGGCTTTGTTCAAGTTCCTAGAGCACATTAATCATTGTGTTAGTGCAAGTTGTTGTTGGGGGTAAACATTTAAAAAAATTTAGATGGGGGAAAATCACACTTATTTCACCTATTCATGCTGTTGATTTTTTATTTCTTTATTTCTATATTTTTGCAGTTGCTGCACTTAAACACCTCCGCTGGATGGATGGATAATATTTCTACGCATTTATGCTGTGAGGGTTTATAAAACATTTGTTTTGATTTTCTGAACGATAAGAGTTATCTATAGTTAGGCACGAGGCTGACAGAGGGGTGACATTACTCAGGCTTATATTTAATATGTAATATTTACAGTCCATGTTCTTAACCATAATTATCAATATATTAAAGTTCCCATTAGTATTGTGAATGTACACAAAATCAGCCACTACTCAGGTCGAGAAATGGGCGACTGGGTTTTTCTCAGTTTTTTACTTTGATGTGTACAATCTTGGCTTTATCAATAGAAATGTTGCCAAGATTTCCCTGAGGGATGATTTCTGTTGTGTGTTTCTGAGTGAGCTTATGTTGTCAGTTTAGTTTCTATATCTTTTTGTTTAAGAGTTGATGCGAGGGCCAGATCTTCGAGAGAATGAAGAAGTGATGAGGGCCTGAGTTTGTGTGAGGTGAACCAGAGCTTTTGCACTTCGCTTTGATTCACTTCTTTCCCTCTAGCTCCCTCTTTGTGATGTCTGTTCTGACACACACACACACACACACACACACACAGTGTAAAGAAGTGTGGTGAGCTGCTGAGCTGTTCCACATGTGTAGGGTGCGTCAGATCAAATTAGGCCTCGTTCACAAAGGGCCTTTTACACAGACAGGTGGATGGGGGGGTGGGGGATGAAATCAGTCAAAACCGAGTCAGTCAGCAAACTGAGGTGAGCTGAGGTGCATGTGTGAACAAGCAGGTCAGGAAGATTTCAGGGGCAGCCTGCCTGAGATGTTCCTTAAAAGAAAAATCTCAGGAGAACACATGTGAAAATTGCATTAGTTAATCAGTTAGCCTGTCAGTCAGACAGCAGCGACTTCAGCTGCAGCATTTGTGATATTTGGACAGGCAGAGTGTGATTTGACAGCTTTTCCATCCACTCGCATGGCTGTTCCAAAATAATGACAAGAAAAGTCTGAGGATGTCTGGATTTTCCTTAAATGTCTCACCATCATCCTCTTTTGGAACATCCTGGATCCTTCATGCACTCAGCCTTACATGTGGAGTGAAACATCAATGAGCTAAGCCTTGACATATGCAGTTAACCCAGTCAAATCACAATACGCAACAAAACATCACACAAGAGTGTTAACCAGTGCATATGTGGAATGAAAAGTGTAACTTCCAAATGTTTCAGACTAGGTTTACCTCTCTTTTCCTAAGTTTATACAGTTCTTTCTCCACGTTGTCACTTTTCATATATGAGTGTAAATCCCCCTGTGGTGCGCACACACATAGGGAGGCAGACACACACACAGAGCAACCCCCTGGGTGCCGGGGTAACCATAATGCAGCTGCGGCAGCGCAGGCTGAGTTATTACGTTTAATCCGTCTAATTGTTGAGTTTCACAGAATGGGACCCAGTCTGCTTTGGAACTAATTCTGTCTGGGCATTCTATTTAATTCGCCACACTGGGACTTAAGCTCTTCTAAAGGCAGCCTTGCCCCCCCCCCCCCCCAGCCCCCCTGCTCCCTCCACCCCATCCTTTAAGAATATAAACCCCTTATCTTCTCCTCTCCCTCCCCTCTCTTGCGTGGCAGAACACTGGGTGACTTGTGCTGGAGAGTGATTTCTCAACAGTCCATAAAACATTCTTCTGACGTTTTGGACATCTACTCTATGAGGCGGCATAATGGGAGCAGAGCTATCATGAGCAGCTAAAAAAAAAAAAAAAAAAAGGATACAGCAGCAGCACCAGCCTTGCCAGCAAATACTATAAAAGTTGCAAGAAGATGTAAGGAAAGGCATGAAATGAATGGAAATTGAGATGCATGTCTTGGATTGCTAAAGAGAAGCGTATATTGACTACATCACGTGTGCAGCCAGAAAATTACCCACATTATGACATTAAAGGTTTTCAACAATTAATCCAGTCAATGTGTAAAAAGTGTGTTCTCCAGCCGGTGTTTAATTGTAACCACTGTATCAACAAGGTTTGTGTGTAGCTTAGCTGACGTGCTAGCAGTCTTTCCAAAAACAATGCTGCTTTTGGTGCTCAGATTGGTGGGGGGTTGATTGGCTGGATGGATGGTTGCGTGGCTGAACAGTGATAATCCGCACTTGCAAATCCCATGCGTTTAGTCAAATTATTCCAGGCCTTAAGGCTCCCATTGTGGCCGCTGGCTGGTGTGCCGCTGTCTGAGCCCCCCACAGGGACAACAATGCCACCATTCAAAGCCACTCGCTGCTACCGACGGGCAATTTCAGGTGTGAATTGGCTGTGTAGCCAGTGGCTTATATTAAATGACCTGAGACGTGACCTCCAAGGGTAAGAGAGGATAGAGAAGGAGGGAGGAGGGAGGGAGGAAAGAAACATAGTAAATATTTGGAAAAGAAAGGGATTATGGGAAAGAGGGGACAGCACTTCAGTCTCGTCAAGTTCTGCCGTGTTTTAGCCCTGATCGGCAAAAAGCTGCCTGGAGCTACGTGTTTGTAGAAAGAAAGCAATAATGAGAATAAGAGAGTGTGTTAGAAAGGTGAAGTATGATCCCATGTCCCTGATCTTCTTTTCCCTCCATTTCTTTTCCTGCTAAACCTCTCCTCTGCGCTCCCCCCAATAATGTGCTTTTAATCATATCTCCTTGGCTGGCTCGCTTGTGTGGGTGAGTGCTACGTCAAGGCCCTTTGATGGGAATCTGCGATGCGCCCTTCACTCTTTTGAAGTGGCCGGCCCGGGGAGCTACAGGGGGGCTAGCTATGGGGCCGGGAGCTTTGATGTGCCAGGGTCTGGAGAGGCCGGCTGCACGCTGCCCTGCACCGATCTGTCAGTAGCACAGCTGCAGTGCTCGCTGGGGAGCCCCTGACTCCAACTCGGACTCACTGGCCAACTTACTCACCTATGACTGTATTCACTATGTACCTGCAGGAAATAGTGCCAGGAGTTTGGGAAAGGACGTAGAAGTTCTTGAATAAGTCAAAAAAGCTCCAAACACAAGAGCCTATACCTGCATGTAATGTTTATTTCACGTTTTCTATTGAGTGACCATATCTTCTGAGTTTGTACAGAATCCTGTTGCAAAGTTAGAGCTGCATTTTTTCTACTTTATCCGTTGTTTCTCGTCAAGCAGCTCGTAGGGAGAAAAATCTGCAGTGGACGGCTGTTTTCTGCTCAAACTCTATGTAAATGTGCCATTGGGAATTTTTCACTTTGACTCGGGCCAAATGGAATCTGTTTTCTCTGCAGCTGCACGAAACCATTAAAAAGAGACCATGTGTTCTAACCTGTTAGGTTTCAGTCGAGCTCAACCTTGGCTCAACTCTCCACCTGGAGAGGAGAGCTGTTTCCAAGGCCGATGATATTGACACTTAGCTCACGCACAGCTCGTCTCTGGTTAATGAGGGGGATGTCATTAACTGCCTGACTGCAACTAAGACCATTATTCAACTACACAGATATTTATTTTCTGTGCATTACTATCCCACATTTGTTTTGTTTCAATCCTCCTGTTTATTGTATTTTATAGAGAGTGTAACATAATGATAGATGGTACCAAATAATGTCAACAAGGCCAAGAGTTCTTATGTTTTGTTACGCATCAAGTTAAGCTCTTTTCCTGATATCATTGTGTTGGCTTAAAGAAAGAATGTGCGACTTTCTCATCCAGTAGATGTCACCCTTGAGCACCAGCATGAAACCAAAACAAACCGCTATTTTGCCACACCTCCGCCATACTGAAGCCTCCGCTCTCCTCCAGCGACACACCTCCTACCCCCTTCCCTCTTGTCGCTCAAAAGAGTCAAGCGCAAGTGGTAGACAAAATTGTCCTTGGCTCGAGTTGGAATTGCCTTTGAGCTACATTGTTGTGTTAACAGGCTAATGTTAGCGCTCTAAAGTTAGCTCGTAGCTTCACATTGCATGTAAATTGACACGGAATGACTCTGAAATAAAAACACTTGAGGGACATTCAAATAAGAAGTGAGTATGTTATTCATCTTTTCTATCAGCTTACAGTATATAAGCCCCGTTCACGGTAACCTGATGTAAACAAAGCTACAACAACAACACAGCCAGCGGGACTTATGCTTCACACTCATTGTAGACAGTCATGACTCAGAGAGATATTCACAGAGGATATACTTGATTTCTACTATATTTATGTGTGAAATGTTGCGCATTGTTCCTTTAACTTTTAGTGTAGTGAGTTCATGTTTAACTTCTCTCCCATTTTACAGAAGTCAGAAAACAGAGCCAAAAGAAATTAACAAAATGCACGGTGTTCTAACACTTCCTCAGTTACACATTCTCACACCTCACTGCTGTGCAGGACTACTGTACTGTTAGCTGCTAAATATTTCCTCTGGATTAATTGTGGGGCTGCCTACTGAAGCGTCACAGCTGTATATAGGGGAGCTGCAGGGTTCAGCATTTTTAAAATTCAACTCTTAATTGGAGGTTTTTCAGCCAGGTAGAACTGTCACCAGGAGACAAGTCAAGTCTGAATTAGCTACTTTGTTTAAAAAAAAGAATATAAATATATTAATTTGATGTGGACAGAAAGCTAGATAAATGGTTAGACAAGAAACTGAGTCATACCCGAAAAACGTAATTTATCCCTTGAGGATTAGCTTGACTGTAATGAAAAATGAAAACATTGAATTTCTCTCCAGTTTTAGTTTGCTTCCTGATATTTCTCTGGATCGTTTTTTTTTTTCATCTCTGGAGAACAGATCATCCTCAGTTAACCTCTGGGAACATCAGTTTGATTTATGGCTCTTCTCTTTTCACCTGTGGTAACATTTCTCTTCAACAGAACAGCCAGACAGACATGACTGATAAGAGTCACAAATTTCAGCCCCAATCTGTCAGTGACTGGAGATGAATTGATAATGTTATGTGTTGATTATTTTCATCAGGCAAGAATTTATGTATGACTCTCTTTTGTTTACCCATTGTCAAAAATTAAGCAATATCACTGAATAGGGAGTGTACTGAATATGAACAAAGAAGTGTGTCTGTCAAAAGACAAAAGGCAGCAGACCGAGTAGTGGAGATAATCCCGGCTGTGCGGATTTTTTGAACAATGGCCCAACCTCAAGTGAGATATTGCTATTATAAAAGGATTCCACAAGTGGCATGTAGATGTATAAAATAACAACTAGGAACAAGTTATTGCTTTTTGTCTGTTTAATCATTCATTTTCTTCCAAAACTGAACAGTTGTCAAGCTAAACATATTAATTTTTTGCACCCTTGCTACTGTGTCTACACATTACCACATATACCACATTTTTCCCCGATGTTGCATTTATCATGCAGACAATAAAATAAGAGTCTGAAAATTGCATTGGTGGCAAGGTGGCAAGCTTGATCAATTATGTTTGGTTAATTGGAAGGTGTCAGGTTTCAGCCTGTGGTGAAGAGATATATACAGTTAGAAGTTCCAGTGCTGTTGTACTTTATATCAGCACTCATGGAATACCTCTTGTCCAATCAAATGACATGGTTCGAACCAACTGTTGTATATCGAAATTATCCACAAATTGCCTGTGATTCTTTTAAGGTTTTCCACGAATTCCCTCAGCCATGTGAGTTTGAGGAACACAGAATCAACTAAATATGAGACTGAGCCTCTCTCAGTCATTATTCAGCTCTGTTAGTGCTGGACTCATCAGCTGCCCTCAGGCTGACCTGTGAGTGCAAACCCCGCTATCTCCAACACATCTGCGTCTGGTTAAATGAAGGTTGTATTTTAGGCCTATTATAGTCAAGGAGACAACGCAGCCTGACTGCTAGTTTGACCACTCACCCCTATCTGACATGCACATGTGGTCAGTCTCCATGGCAACTAGCTGAAAAGACTGCTTCCTGAGACTTTGTTGTGTTTGGGGCTTGGCAGGGCATTGTAACCTAGATATTATTTTTAGTCTGTCAGCGAAGGCCCAGTGTGTGTTGATTTAGGATGTGGGCTGAGTGCCGTCTTAGTGCACACTCACACACACATGCACACACAAGCACTCAAGTAAACAAGTTTCCCCAGAGCCTGACAATATCAGACACTTTGGTCTTAGCTGCACCATGTATTTACATTTTGCATCCCTTAAGGCGCAGACAGTCTGCAGGTCATTGAAGTCATCATCAGCAGTGATGGTATGAGAAGAGCTCTCTGTTTCTCTGTCCATCACTTGCGTTGTCCCACTCCCATCTGTGGCCTTTTTATTGCTTTTCTCTCTCTCTCTTTCTTTCTCTGTCTGCCTTGCTCGCCCTGTGGCAGGCCGTAATAAAGGCCTGACGGGCAGAGCGTGAAGGTCATGGTTATTAGATGGTAAAGGCGAGAGCCACAGCTGGGCTGGGCAGGCCTCCTCTCTGGCAAAAGTGATGAGTTGTGTGCGTTTGGACAGGGCGTGGGGGGATGGGGCTCTTATTTGACACAAAGTTTTTTTTCTTTCCTTACAGCCACCTGGTTTGGTGAGGGAAAAGCCCCAAGGTCTTTTGATAAAGTGCAGGGTGTGAGTGAGAAGAAGGGGTGGTGATTATGAGCAAGCCAACAAGTTGAAAAACTATCCAAGTTGTGTGTGTGTGTGTGTGTGTGTGTGTGTGTGTGTGCTGTATGTGTTTGTGTGTGTGTGAGCGTCTCTGACAGGCCCAGAGGCGTTCACACCTGCTGCTCCTTGTGCTTTTTAGAGCTTCTGTGGCCAAGGCTGCAACAGCTCAACTGCGACACACATACACACTTCAATCCCTTTTTTTGTTGAGACAGTCGATTTTTAAAAAAACCCTTAGTGCCACTGATAAATCAAACCGACCTCAATGATCTTTGAGTCATTGAGGCGTTCCCCCCTTCCCCCCACCACCCGACCCGGACCACATAGTGAAAGAAACCATTCAGATACAAAAACCTCATTGCTTGATATAACATTTAATTTCTAATATTGTGAAAACACTCATTAAGGCAGCTGACACCTCACTTTGACCACTGAGACTCAGTTTGAGAAATGCTTTCCGTTATGAAGATTATGTATTTATGTATCTAAGGCATACAGCAAAAATGGGATGATAGGATGCTCATTGGCTGTGGGTCATATTCCACCTCAAACCTCTAACAGATTAACATTTAAGAGTCAAAACATTCATATAACATCAACAGTTTGATAAAATCTCAGGCCCTGCCACATTTGCATTATAGAAATAAACTACTTTGGATTTATCTGATATTGGCTTGAATTGTAAGCCCTCCTTTTATTAAAGCTGCAAACTTAGAAGGCAAAGTCAACATTAAAGTAATTTTCTTGGAAACGAAGGTCTGTGCAAGCGGTCTGCTTTCATATCATGGACTACCGCTAAGCTGTAGAGCTTCTTCAGCAGACTCAGACGGATAAATTCCTTAAAAGGTCTCCAATTACTGCAGGGTTCTTTGATTAATTATCATCAAATCACCACGATGCTGCTTTAAGTAGACACTTTCAAATTATCTCTTTAACCATGGTGTTTCGATCTTTATTGAAGGATGCTTTTAGGTGAAGTAAATGTACACAGTCTACAGTTTTTGTGACGTGAAGAAGTGACGTAAACTTTCATGTTGTTATGCTTGTTTTTCACATTTGACCATTCAATGTATGGACCTTCAGGAAGGATATAAAAACACTTTTTATAATAAAACAAGCAGGTTCCAGGAGAAGATTTCCTTGTTGATTTATCACAAACGAAAACACAAGCTAAAACCTGATACCCGTATAAGTGATCCTCACTTGGGAGAAAAAGCAAGGAGAATCAAACAGAAATGTAATTATTATCGATGGGTTTTCTGATGTCCTCTTTTTATCAAAAATATTGTCTTTGGGTGACGTCCAACATTTCCTGTAGCCACTGCCAAAATCTGACTCTCCCCAAAACATGCATATTCTCTAGTGGGGTTTGAGCTGTTTTGGAAAAATAGTGCAGAGAGAGAGAGAGAGAGAGGTGGTGTAGCTTCATTTTGTAATGATGCATTCAGCAGAGACTGCACTAGATGGTTTCTCTCTCCTCTGTGCACAAATCTCATCCACTAAACATCTCCCAAAGTGTTCTAGGATGAACTCCTCACCAACCTCATTTGCACTGATATGAAATTTGGACGAAATTCCAATAAAGGGGGGACACAGCGGGGCGATTACAGGGTCACTAGACAACCATAAAGGAGAATCCCTACAAGTCGCCGCCACCAAGAAAAGAAGCACCGCGTCGGGTAAAAACAGGACTCAGACTAGGGCTCATTGTGTCTGCTATCTGTCGCTACACAATGAGCTGTCTCAGTCTTTGGGACGGGTGTCAGGAGTTCAGCCTTTATTGCCACGACCTGCGTTTGACCTCACAGGAGGGTAAAGATGCAGCTGAGGAGGCCTCGCCAGGACACGGACCCCCGGGTGCTTCTATTAGGCTCATCACTCAGGAGGAGCTAGGAAAACACCACTGTCACTCAGACACACATACATAATAAACAAAAAAACTTTACTGATGACTGACTGGGAAAACTTTGAAGAAATATCCCAAAAAATGTCAACCAACCTCTCAATGCTGAAGGCTTATGATGGGCAGAAAAAGTTTAAGTAAACAGCAGAAGCTTCAGAGTGATGTGCAGCGACACAGGCCCCCCTGACAATGATTGTTGTTTTCTGAAGAGGGAAGGTGATAAGGAGAGGATCAAGAAGGGCTGACAAGTTAAAAATGACAGTATTCCACCGTTTCCACAGCTGGGAATGACGATTGGCCTACTTGATACTGAAGTCCAAGGTCAAATGAGAGTCATCTTAATAGACAAACTTATGCTCAAACACATAGCTCACACAGAGCTTTGTAAAAGTCTGGGACATGAGGACATATGTTCAATCAAGACAGAAAAAGGCAAAGAGGTAAAGCTAAGGCGGGCCTGAAGGCTTCTGTCAAAGAGCTGCAATGTGCCCACTCGTCAGCCCAATCAACCACACACCTAATTATGCAAATGTGTGTATAACTCCTAGCCTAAATATCATCAAAACAAATTAGAAATAAAGAATTAAACAAATGCAATAAAGAATGAGCCTATAGGGACCAAAACGTTTGTTTGTACTAGGTTATCAACATTTTATTGCAGCTGTTAAAAATAACATTTTAAGATGCGCTCTTAGGGATTCATTGACTTTATGTAGACAGCCTCAAGTGGACACTAGAGGAATTGCATTTTTTTCCCACCAATGCATTGGCTTCATTTTTCAAGACCAGAGGTTTCCGCTAGATCATTCATACAGTAAAGAGACTTCCAGAGAAGTAAGAGAGAAACTCTTCAAACATATTTTGTAGCTACATCAGAAGGCAACCGTTGCATATAAACCCCTGTACTTGTTCAGCACTGAACTACAGACAGACGATGCTAGTGGCTGGTTTGTGAACATTGTGGAGCATATAGTAGCTCATTTCTCTGGGGGTTTTTGTAGGTAAATACAACAAAACTAAAAAATACAGGGAACATCATACTGCATTCATCAACTGGCCAAAAATCCAAACGTTGCTCTGTGTGTTTTAATTTGCAGTAGCAACTGTGTCATTTCTAAATGTTATGTTTTCAGCTTGTTCCGTTGCACCCAAATGCCCCAAAATATCAGTGAATGCAGCCTTAAATCAAGAACAGTCTAATTAAGACATGAGTTTGTGTATAATTTATCATCTTGTACTGGAAGTACACACAGCAGCACTATCATCATGGCTGCAGCACGCAGTCATTATCATCTTCATCACTGTCGTCACTTTAGCTGTCATCATCTGAACCACCAATTTAATTGTCAGCATGAATTACCTCGATCTCAGCCCAACCCCGGCATTATAAAGTATTATTCTTCCATAGGCAAGAACCCTGCCCCATCCAGCTCACACACACACACACACACACACACACACACACAGACACACATTCTGTACACAGACACGAGTCGTCCACGAGGGAAACGCTCTTGTGTGATTTCCACTGGTTTTGGAACAGATTAAACACCAGCGCGTTGGGTCTTGGGTCAGGATCGCTGCTCATACTGTACAAACATCCCACATCCGCCCTAGCGCAGGGCGGACCTGCTGTCAGTCACTGAGGGTGGAAAACATTTACAGTCACGTCATTTGAGCTCCCAGCAGGAGCTTATGGATACACACTTTGCTTCACCCTCGCCCACACACTTTACTGTACGCATGCAGGGGCCCTAGAATGTTAAAGAAGACACATGGAGAATACGGGTTTCAGAGGTTGAGTTCTCGTCACTTCACATCTAAACTGATTAGCCTTCTGTGATCAGGTAGGTTAGCGTTCAGTGTAATCGTTTGAAGTTCGGTGAGCTGGTTAATTCCTTTGATCAGCTCCTGTGCAGAGCTGTCAGGTGAGGCTGAAGCAGTGAGAGGTGAATTGTACTTTGTAGATTCATCATTAACACGGGGCCGTTTCAAGCTGTTTTGCACGTCGTGTCTCTTTTATATCTCAGATTTAGAGCCCTATTTTTACAACCTGCTCATCCACTTTTTGAAACGTGTTGACGGTGGGCTGAAGTTACATTTTGCTGAAGCATTCCCACAACATCACAAGTGCTCAGTGCTTTGGTGAACATTTTTGCACGAGGTACAAAAGTGTAACTTAATAAATACTCAAATCTCCCAAATCCTCATGTCCTAAATTGTCTTATGTATATGTAATGGTCACTGAACAGTCTGTAGTAGTATCTGTGGGCTCGACTGTCAGGGCCTCATGATTGTATAACAGTTATTATGAATCCAACTCTCAGTTGCATGAGAGTGTGTGAGTGTGCGTGCCTCTGCCTGAGTTCCTGCTGGTATTAGACAGAATGCGCTGTGGAGCGAGCATGCATGATGGAGAGCTTGGACAGTAGCAGAAGCTCACTTTGTCTCAACCCTTTGTCCCGTTAAAAGCTCAATTTGAATGTATCAGAACATGTAAAATATATGATTTGTGTGTCTACAAGTAGAGTGAAAGTCCTTTTTCAAACTCATTTATGTCTGGCCATCTTTCTAACACGTACTCTAAATAACAGGAGCACACTCCACCGCAGACTTCACACCAGATTTATTTGGTTTATTTTGACCTCGTGATTTCTGCTTTTAATTTTGTTCCGTATTTTAATTATTCATATCTACATGCTGTTTAGCATTCACTATTATCATATTTTGCATATATACAAATAATCTGTAGACATTTGACACAGTTTTGTGTGTCTGAAGCATTCTGATTTCTGTTTGTACTCCGAGTAGTTCTGTCCACTGTCTGCAGGCTTTGGTTGTGGGCATGGAAACAGTACTTAATGAGAAAGAAAAAGGGGAGGACATCGACAGTTAAACTTTAGTAAAACTATTTAAACAGATCTCCTCTTGCAAAGGAATCAAACAACCTCCTTTCAGAACTCTTCTTTTAAATCCTATTTCATTCTGGCTTCTCAATGACAATGCATGGAGGAGGAAGTCTTATCATATTGTTAACCAGTGGCTATCCTAGGATCCATTAAAAGTTGCCAGTTGCTCCTTGAGGCGGTAATGTCCTGGATAATAGCTAATGGGTTCTGAGTTTGGCTGTACAGTATTGCTTGTCTGTCATCATCACCTCTGCTTTCTTTCTGTTTCCCACTCTTTGGCCTGATCTCATCATTTGCTTCACTTTCTTCTCTCTTATTGCTCTTTGTTTCTTCTTCTTGAGCCCCTTCTGTGTAAAGAACACAGGTGTGTGTTTGATGTGGTCGTGTGTGTGTGTGTGGCTTTCTGTTGAGTTTGCACATCGCACTTGTAACTCTTGGTGGCTCACATCTGTGCAGTGAGCTGTGATGTGTTTATATATTTCTACATCTGCGTACAGTATGTCAGCCAGCTGTGGAGGTAAGCCGGTTATGGCACTTTTGCAGAATTCTCTTTAACAGGAAGTGCATTGCTGTGGTAATGAAGTAACGGCATCAGAAACAACTCTCCACATGAAACAAGCTTTTCTCCCCTGCAAGATGTACCTTTTATCTGCCAGCATTTCCAGGATTTCTCTCCAAAAATATGCTTTTTTATATCACTATGCATTTCAGATATCCAAATGCTGTGCAGATATTTGGACTCAGACTCATGGTACACTAGAAGTTTAAATAGAAACGTCATTTTATGGCATGTACAGCTCTAAAAAGGAGAACTGTGAAAGATCTTCACAGTTTTAGAAGATGATTTAACAGCTTTTACCTGCCTAGGATTTGTGTTTCTTGTATGTTTGACCTGTCTTGCAGTACAAGTGGTGTGATATGTCTTGCCTGAGTAATATTGTCTTCTGTGTATCCCCCTGTTGACATAGCAGCCATGCACCCCTCCATCACACTCCAGCTCTTGTCTCTTAGTGTAAAGTCGGGAGAGGAAAACCAACACACGGTACTAACACTGCCAATCCACTCCCCTGCTCTTGTTTCGGCGTCGCTAGGCAGCCCTTCTTTTTTTTTTTTTTTCCTGCACCCTCTTTCTGTTCCTCCTTTGGTGCATCTGAAAGGGGTCAATGCCTCTGCATGATGGAACCACAGGGCTAAAAGTCTTTGGGCCAGACACTGGAGGAGTCCACTACTAATTGCTCTCAGCGAATCCCCGACCATTGTCCTCCACTGGGATTCAATTTGAATTTGAATGGAGGTAGCTAGCTGGTGCTGAGAGTGTAAGGTACACAAATGACTGTCACTGGGAATGGATAGCAGCGCTACAGGGATTGTGAACTTGTCCCCTAAATAAGCACTGTTGGCTTTTTGGCTCTGCATAAGTTACAGGGTGTTTGCACTAGCATAAGCGCCATATTGATGTACGCTTGGCCAAAGTAGTATTTGGGATTGAATGGGCGATGTTTTGGGGTGGACATTTTGTCAAGAGGATTTCTTGTTGGCTCGATGGAGAGGCGTTTGCTTGATCCTTGTAGCATCACGTTACATCATTAGAAAAAGGCGTTAGGAAGTGCATGGCTGTTCCTAGATATTTATTCTTGATGTTTTTTTTTTGTCTGTCTCTTAATCTGTGACTGCATGGACACTATATTGCAAGTTCAAGCGTGGACGCCGCAGTTATAACTTCTAAAAGAAAGATGCAAAGACAGGAAGACAGACTGGAAGGGTCTGCTCTGACAGACATACAGACAGCTGAACAAATTGCCAGACCTCCCCTCCCCACAGTCTCCTTGTTCCTTCTCTATAGAGGTGAGGGTCCTGGTCCGTGTCCCCCTCTTCTCCTGCCCCACTAGTGGTTAATTGAGCCCCTGCCAGGCCTCGCCCCTTTATTGCCTCCATTTGTCAAAGCCTGCAGACCTGAATGGTGCCAGAGACCTTATACAAATGAGAAGCCTACTCGCCCCCTCTCTATCTCGCTCCATCCCTCCATCCGTTTAACGCTCTCTCCATCCCGGAGAGCAAACAGGTCTGACCCAGGGGCAGCTCAGGGCAAACAGTTGCTCAACAAAAGGCAATGGCTGGAGTCAGGGGATGTGGGCAGGTGGCAGATGTTTTCAACGACTCCTCCAAGATCAGCAGAGTTAAAACTCACTGTGCTAAATATGTCGAACGTCTAAAAGAGGTGTGGGGGGGGGGGGGTCAGCACTTTGACTTTTACTGTATAGTATGTGTCACTCAGCTCCAGGTGTTGTGAATACCTTTTATTAAGGTAACAGCAACTAATACAGACTTATCACTCACAAATGCCAACAAAGCAACTTTAATTTAACTTGCATAAAGAAACATACAGATAAATGCACATTTGACAACGTAGATTATCAGCGGTTACACAAAAAAGCGAAAATGCAGAAAAATGTTTGGGTTGCTTGGCAAAAGTCTTATTACAGTTTAATTTTCTAATTGGTAATTATTACATAATCAGAAATAATGCTCATTTGCGTGTTTTTTTCCTCTCAGCCTGACGCTTGTTCATTCTTTAGTTATGTTAGTGCACTCCTCAACGCTTCATACTCTTTCACCACTGATGATACAGATTAAACACACCACATGACGCTGGATGTTTGTTAATTTAACTCATTTTTTAAATAAATTATTGGTTTTCTTTAGTAACTTCTGACTCTTCTCGTCTTTTAGTCATTGCCCACGACCCGGGTTATGACGCATATTATAATAGGCCTGTTGTATCAAGCAATATCTTATTCAAAGTGCTGTTGTACTAAATATCAGTATGGCTGTGATTATCTTCAACACTCAGCTAGTGATGGAAACACAGCCGTGCTGATGTTCAGAACAACATCATCACCTCTCTTGAGAGGTCGCTGAAATATCACACTTTTTCGAGTTGCAATCCAATCACAGCTGCTAAGTGTCGATAGTTGTTACGACAGATACCATGCGTGTTCATAACTGAACACTAGAATGACAAAATAAAACGCTTTATCAGTGTTAAAATGTTAGCTTAGCAATTGAAACAATTATGTAGACATCTTAATTTGACTTCTGTTTTAGAGAGTTTACTTTCACATCCACTTGTTGCTGAAGCAGTTTCACGTAATGTTTACGCACATTTCAATAATTAAAAATGTGAAAAGACACAGGAAAAGTTTCTTCCCGCAGGCAGTCACTCTGATGAACGTGTAACAGAGTGTTAAAACAATCACTGTGAAATAACCTCAGGAAACAACACCCACTGTGAAGAAATCATGTAATTATATAATTATGTAAATATTATTATCCCACTTCCTGACATCATTCTATCACACTGCTTTAATGTAAATATTGTAAAGACGATCTACGTCTTTTAAATTAACCTGTTACATCACTAAATAATCTCTTACTCTCTCCCCTCCTCACCACTACACTGCTGTCTAATGTAGGCTTGTACAGATTCATATATTGACTATTTTTAATATTTAATGTGGTATAATTTAACTATACCAAAGTCCAATTCCTTTTATGTGTAAACACACATGTCAATAAAACTGATTCTGATATCTGTAATGTTAACTTTGGTCTAACTTGCATACTTTTAAGTCGAGTTCAGTTTGTCAGATGGATGAAACATTTTTGGCTGGTTTGTTTGACCGTGTTGGCAGTCTTATTTTGCTGCTATAAATCAAGATTGTCACGCAAATGAATAGGCGGAAAAAAAGTATTGGAATAAAATAGATGTTCTTTTTCTTCTTGGGATAAGAATTGCTAAAAATAAATACACATCTAAATATACATAATTGTAATACTATGAAAATGCCCCCCCCCCATTACAATTGCAATACTATTTATTGTTGTATATGTATATGTTATTAAGCCTTAGTGATAATATTGGATCTTTTATTTGATCTTCTGCTCTCCCAAAAAACAGCCGAAAAAAAAGACTCAGACTTCAACACGTGTGTAAAAAAAAAAAGAACATCATGGTTTCCTTGTGGATTAGCCCAGAGCTTGTAGACCCCTAAGTGGGGGGACAGGTGTACAGTGGGAGGTATTATATGGTGTCAGAGTCCGTCCAGTGTGTGGCTGTCATCAGCACATGTGCTGCTGCCATCCCGTGGCCTGCACACTGCAGATAAGAGCAGCCGTTCAGCCAAGCAGCAAGCCATTCACTATAGTCATCTTTGTTTGCCCCGGCCAGAGACAGACCTGTAACGTACAGAGAAAGACGTGGGAGGGAGGGGGGGGGGAGCGCTAACAGGCAGAACAAAATACAAGGAAGAATGACAAAATGAAGGAAACAACAAATGAAAGAGAGCCGGTTCAGTGCCATATGGAATCAGAGAAAACAGGAGGCTGTTTGTCTGTGCTGCGTGTGTCGGCTGCCACATGCACAGTATCAGATTCAGAATTAGAATTAGAATTGAAGTCGGCAACGCTGTGCCAGTTCTATGTGGACTTTTTCCTTTTTTCTCCGGGTGTGAGCATGACAAGAACAACATCAGGCATACGGTCTTAACAAAGATGCCACACGTGTCTTTAAAGCTTACCCCTTTTAGGCTTTAGAAGAATTAAGTTATTTTAACATGTCGTTTTATTTGAGCATTTGTCTTCTAGGCAAAAAAACTACAAAGGCTTCTTCTGAAGTCTTTTTTAAAAAATATTTATTATGGGTTTTTCTATACCTGTTATAGTAGAGACAGGACAGTGGATAGAGTTGCAAATCGGGGAGAGAGAGGGAGGGAATGACATGCGGGACAGGATCCATGGACCAGATTCGAACCCAGGCCGCCCACTTCGAGTGCTTTAGCCTCTGCACATGGTGCGCTCGAACTAACCACTATAGGCCAACCGGCGCCCCAAGTCATTGTAAACAGGAATTAACACATATAAGAACAAAGATTGGCAGAACAACCTTTCATAAATCCGTACATCTTATCTTGTGGACTGTAAAGAAGAAATGTTCTGGTGATTTTACTCAGACTGTGCCATTGTTTGTCTTCTGCCCACTCAAAACACTTGAGTCCCGACAGACTGAGCTACTGCCGTCCTGTCGCCATGCTCAAACACACTGAAGGCTGTGCCCTCCGGAGATATTTGAGTTTGTTGCTCAAGGACACAGGAGGTTCCTTGGTTCACTGGATGACCCGCTCTAACCCCACACTAAGAGGTGGAGGAGGAGTTGAGGCAGTGTGGGCTTCTGCTGATAGAGCTGCAGTTGGCAGCAAGCTTGCCTCACCAGTTTGGTTGCAGGGGGTGTGATGCAAACTGCTTTGCCAGGAAGCAGCAGGTAATTTTGTTAATATTTGTGCTTCAGGGCAACTGAAACTGACTCACTTGTGGGCAGTTTCACCAGGACGGAAGTTTTTTTTTTTTACTGCTCCAGAGGGGCGTGCCACTAAACTGTCTTCATATATTCAGCTAACAGACGGTATTTGAAGCTGTAAACTGGTTTGATACTTTCTGAATCTCAGTTTTTATTTAGTGTAGTGTTTAGTGTCTCTTATAATCAAGTATTCTTTCTAGATTATTTCTTTTTAAAGAAACAACTGCAGAGCTCATCCATTTGTTATAATGGCTCAAAGTCAACTTCTTACATTATTAATTTCTTTATGATAAAAGTAAACATTTTACATTTTAATGATTTAGTTGAAGAAATAACATTTTCAAGCCTTTTTTTTTTTTTCTGACGATGTCACAGGACCACACTGCTTAGCTATTAAAGCAAGAAGCATCTGGTTTTCAGCTTACAACATTCAGGATCTAAGTGCATCCCCTCATGCATCATCCAATCCGTGAATGTTGTTTTCCTAGATGGCCTGAGACGTTGCCTCATAATGTGCCGGTCTTTTCCACGGGGTGACGCACCCTTAATGCTTTTGAAGTTCAGGTTCATCACCAGGACCCTCAAAGTTCATGTCCAAGTTCACAAAACACCCCCGAGTTCCCGCGGTCGTAAAACACTCGGGGCATTTGAATGAGAAAAGTGTGAGACACATTTGGATGTAAGTGGCTGCGGATGTGATGAAAGAGGAAAACATTAGATTTAAAAGTTAAATACGGCACCTTTAATTTGAACTGAATGTTCCAACAACTTTTTTAGACAGAAATTAGAAATGCAACCTCATTTTCTCACAGTTTTATTCATGTTTTCCGATTTAATGTTTGTGTCATAAATGAGTTGGTTAACTTTTTTCATTGGTTTCTTCATTTTTTAAAGTCATACACACATCCATAAACCTGCAGACATGACAGATCTCTATCCATATGTGGTGGTTATTGTTTGTGTTAGTCAGTGTGATTGCTTTACCCGCATGTGTTGTTTGTATTCTTGTGTGTTTGTGCATATGTCTGCTCCTCCCACCGGGGTGCCGTACCCCTGGTGCAGCGCTCTTTGTTGTAAACTCGGAGCCATGAGTCAGGCCTGTGGGAACGAGCCCAGCTTCTCTCTCCTCTCTCTCCCACGCTTTCACACTCATCCCATCCTGCGCACCGCTACTTCACCCCCGTGGAAGGGGAGGTGTGGTGCCGTGAACACCGCCTCGGTAAAAACCTCGCACACACATGTGTTTAGGGTCATCATTAGACCCTGAGAAAAAGACTGTGCATGTGATTATACATGTGTACTATGTGTTTGCATGTGTGCAAGTCAGACTGTGACTTTTTTCTCTTGACTCTTGTTCTTGCTGGAGATGTCTAAAAAAAAAAGTTTCTGCCCGATGTGTTCTTTAAGAAAGATTACAGGAAAGTCCTACTCTGCTTTTTCAGTATATTTTTGCAGGCATCTTTGTTACTGTTGAATAGTAAACAATAAACTGTGAATAGTACATTTTAATTGATCTGGTGTCAACAACATGTAAATGACAAGAAATACAAAATATACAAGGCCAAAAACAAAAGGCAAGAGTAATCGTCTTGCTGGCAATTGTGCATACATTGCAACTCTTGTGTTAGCTTTAACCAGTGCAAACAAAATAAATATTACCAAATATGATCCTGATTTCTATAGCTGTATTCTACTTACCCTGTATGAATGTGATCTAATGGCTTTCATGGCTGCATGGCTGAGGGGATCCTAGGCAAAAGAACTAAACAGACAAGCTGAGCACCTCCATAGAAAGAAGCTTAAAGCAACATTAGCAGCAGCTCAACTTGTAGCATCTTCTTCTACTGAGTAGAAATGGAGACAAATGACTGATGTTTTAACAGATCTTTTTTTTTTCTTCTCTTTTTACAAGATTTAATTGTCTTTACTTTATTTTAAAACAATGCAGACTTAAATTCTGCGACTTGAATTTACGGATCGCTATGTTTTTCTAGCTTGGCCTAACGTTACACTCCACCAGCAGCGCTTTGTTTTTTATGCTAAAAAAGTAATTGCTAGTGGCAGGCAGCCAAAATATTTTATATTTTATAATTATAACTTATTTTGAAAAATACATATTTTTTTTGAGTGAGAGCGAGCAAGTGCATCAAGCTTGAAGTGAAAGTCTAATATCTCATCGCCAAAGGCTCCTAACTGGTGTGGTCCATGAGTTCGCCAGTGTCATGTTTATTCTCCTAGTCTCAATCTGGCAGCCCCCAGTGATCCCCATCCAGTAGGTGCCATCTGGCTGGCTGTGCCCCAATCAAAGAGCTCATTCTGGGGTTAACGTCGAAGCAGCAGCAGCAGCAGCAGCAAAACAATGGAGGGGGGTATGAAGGGCCAGAACCAGGCAGCCAGACCAGACCCAGGCCAGCGGACTTTGAAGCCCCTCACCCTAGTATACTGACAGAGGGTCTTGGCCAACCAGCCAGCCAGAGAGGGTGAGAGAGAGAGAGAGAGAGAGAAGGGCCTTTATCAGCAAGTCTGAGTATAATTGTGGTGTGCGGTGTGGGAGTTGGGGGAGTTAACTCTTTGTATAGATGAATGGCTGAATAGAAGAACAGGGCTGAAACACTAGCATCTCCCCCTCCTCACTAAACCATCCCCCCTATGCTGGATCTCTGTATGTTTTAGGTTGGCCATTTCGGGGCCCCGGGGCCCCTCTCCATGGACAGAGAGACAGATACCATCAATTACCAAGGCCGGCCCCTGGCCACCATATGGCCGGTGGCTGTATAGGAAAGGAGCCTGTTCACTTCAGAGCACCAGCCCTGCATATGCTGCAAGCCGGCAAGCAGAGATGCCCTGCGAAATGTGTGTGTGTGTGTGTGTGTGTGTGTGTGTGTGTGTGTGTGTGAGAGTGTGTTTGATGAGTGTATATGTGATCCATTTGCATGGGTTTGGATAGTGTTACAGGTTGGCCTAAGTGTCAATGGCTCAGGATTGAGTTACAGTATTGAATTATACCTGTGTGTGTGTGTGCTTGTGTGTTGATGTATATATCTTTGTGGGGACCAGTGTGTGTTTGAAACATTTCTAGAGTTAGGGCCCACACTGCTCAGTTTAAGTGTAGAGTTAAGAATTTGGTTTAGGTAAGCGGTACACCTGCACGGTAAGAAGTTGGGGAACAAAATCCCCAGCCCTCATTATGTCTTTACAGTTCATAAAATTCAGCTCAATCTAACATAACACCTGGGTTGTGTGTGTGAAGGGCTAAGTGGGCCCAACCCTGTGCCATCTCCTCTGCATTTTTAACAAACAGTGCAAGTCAAACCCATGTTATGTCTGTACATGAGGTTGATGGATGCTGCATATATGATGTCAGCTAATTTTTAAAGACATACAACTTTATAATTGGTGCAGTTGCAATTCCAGAGAGGCACATGAAGTTGCTAAACTAAGGCCAAAAAAGAATCCCTTAGGGGAAATAAAAGTCATAAGTACAGATTTTATCTTTGACTTTACCAGGAACAGTTTTTCCATCTGATCCCAGTGGTAGTTGCGCATTGGTAAGCTACATGGACAAAGTTTTGACTAACTGAAATGCAAATTATCCGTAATATAAGATTCATAATAGCTTAGTATATTCAAGTTAGGAAGGGTTCTTATAAAGACCAGCAACCATTAACACTGTTAATGTACAAATGAACCTCGAATGGGATGAAAGAATTGTACTAAGATCTGTAAAGACTGTGTGTTTGGATATAGGCATTCGTACAGAGATCCAGTTCTGTGCATATGTTTCTGTGTTATCGTGTCTTTGCATGTTACTTTGATTCCTGTTCAGCCTTCAGAGTCATTATCCTCACCTGTCAGCCAATCAGTGCACATGATCAGACACCTGCCAACCAAACAATGGAAATTCATGGGCTCATGTTGGCAAAAAAAAACAAGCGTGTCAAGTAAACAAGTGACAATCAAGCTGTCTTTCTGCTTTGCACTCCAACTTCTTGAAAAGGACAAATCTCCCCAAACACATCATAATTTAATTAGACGTGTCTGTTTGAAATCAAACTGCAAGTGGAAAAATAATCCGTCTCTCGCTGGTCCGCCTCCATGCAATACATGCCCATTAACAAAAAACACATTGCCTTATGCGAGGGAGAGGGAGGGCTGGTTAAGAGAGAGAGAGAGAGAGAGAGAGAGAGAGAGAAAGAGAGAGAGATGGTTCTGTTTGATATATAATGTGAGAAAGAGCCAACAGCAAAACAAGGAAACATCTGGGTGATTAATCTTTTGGAAGGGAGGAAAACAGGGAGGCAAATAGTACCAGCCAGAATATGCACACATACTGACACACAAACACACACACTTTCTCAAATTTCCATGCACACACACACACGCGCACACACACACACACACACACACATGCACACAAACAGCTGGGAGCCAGAGAAAGTGATCCATGTGAGTCATAATCATCATTAATATTGAATCAAAGCCTTTACTTAATAAAGTGTCTGGTTGCATTTGTTAGTTGAAACATTTGAGGAGAACTTTACTATAACTACTCCGAGTCCTGCTTCTTTCTGAAGAACTTTTTTTTTAACAGTGTAGGTTGAAGCCTTTAATTCCCAAGAAAGTGTTGGTTTTAATTCTTAAACCTCTACTCAGGACTGTTTTACTGGGAACATGTGCTCTTCTCATTCATCAGTCACACACATTCACACTTCGGGGCTGCCCAGTACAACCACAGCGGTTACACTTCATGCCACCGTGCTTTACTCCACTGGAGCAGCTGTGGGCAAAACACCTTGCCTTAAGAAGGGAAAGTGTTACTCATTCACTTTCCCCCACCCAAATTACACCTTCCATGGGGTTTACACCGCAGGCATACTTATCACACGGCAGTCTCTTTAACCTCTAGGCTACCGTAGTGTTGCTAACACAGCACGCAATGTCAGCCTTATTTGTTGTTTGGTCTTAGTTGTTAAGTCTATTCTTATGTAAATACATATAGAGTCAAATCAATTATTGTATGCAAACCAAGTGGCAAACTCTAGTGTTGAAAAATTAAGCCAGTGCAGAAGTGCTAAAAACTGCAGTTTCTCAAGTGATCACTTGAGGCTGGCTCCCAAAAAGAGTTAATCTGCATTCTACTCTGTAAATCTTTAAAACAGATATTGTACTAGCAGGCTATGGTAATAGTCAGGTAATGCTATCGATAATTAAGTGAAGTTAATGTAAAACGGTATTCTCGAAAACACCGCAAAAACCTCAGCTCTTTGCAATGTCAGCAGATTTGAGTTCATGAGAGTCCATGATGACTTAGAAAACCCCAAATTATGCACATATCTGTATTGCAAATATACAAATAGATTAGATACTAAATAGAAACATTTTTCTTTTATTAATCACCACTGTATTCACTCTAGCAGCTCCCGAAGTACCCTAATATAGGTAAAGCAGCATTTCACAATAAAAGCACCCAGGGCAGAGACGGGCATTTTGGCTCATTTTTCAATGAGCTCTCTAAAGTACAGGAGGCAGTATGCTCTCGCTGAATATGTCTGCAATCTATTTGACCAAGTAGGAGCAGGTTTTGGAAGTTAAAGGAAAACAAATTTACCAGAAGTTAAAGGTTTTATAATCATTTTTCAAGTTAATGTCCACATAAAAAATCTTGAATGCCTAAATTAACTACTAATGGATTAACACAAGTATGCACTGCTCTGTTCATTTATGTGTTTGCACTAATTAGCATGAATCTGTGTCTGCTTCCTTACTTTACCAGGCTTGTTAGCTTGTTCAGTGTTTATCAGACGTTTATTTCTTTAAGTCCACCTGTACTTTATGGTTGGGATTGTTATTGGCTTTAGCATCCTTTACCACAAAAACCCTAAAAGAAAATCTTTTTTTTTTTTACTCATAGTGTTACTCAATCTATGCATTCCATTGGTGCAGCATGTTAACATAAATGAGCCTGTGTACTTACATTTTATAACATGTGTTATTACAGCATTGGTTTATACTGTTTATTACAACACAAAGGCCGCTGTAGTGTGCAGTTGTGCAATGGACTCTTGTTCATTTCCTCAGGCATTGAGCAATGAATCCTCCAGGCAGGGCACTGCTGTTTGCTTTAGCTGAAGCTGACTTACGGTAACAGTGACATGCTGTCACATAACAACCCAAGTGGGGATGAGTTTAAACTAGCACCTTTTCGCTGCAACTCAACCTGATGAGATGGACAGATAGACAGGGAAAATCTGTTAAGCTCAACATACGTGCACTCACAAGCACACACAAACACACGCACCAGGGCCCCAACAAGGGGTCTGATCCTATGGTAGTCTTTGCAGGTGTTCTGTGATAGACAACCCCCTCTGACAACACATGACCAGACCACAACCACAACCCACGACCACGCACACACAACACACACATGCTGTGTAATCACCAGTGACGTTAGAGCTCAAAAAGCACAGTCTCACGCACAGTTGGTACTTTGAAACTGTGACCAGCACGTATCGGCACCATCTGTTGTTCAGGGGGAATTCATGTACAGCACAAAACAGTTTGACATATAAATCACTGACATTTAAGCAACATCTCCATATCTGTGGCAGTATGCAACTTTTAATAGAATATGGCAGGGCTGAAATTGTTTTGCTCATTTTGGAACCTCAAAAAGTTATTGCAAAGTGTTTCCTGTATGCAATAGGTATGAGACAAGTCAAGGTAGGTTTTGTTCTTTTGTGTAATTTTTTTGTTTGTTTTGGTTGAACAGCATAGGTTAAAAACCTTTATACTACACTAGTATGGTCAATACTATACATTGTACAAGGGGCTGGTTGCTATATGTGCAATGGTCATTTTTTCAAGTCATGGAGGAGGTAGATGTCATCCTTTGAAGTATACATGTTAAATTTAAACATTAATTACTAAAGAAGCTATTAAATATATCCTCAATAAATATATTGCAGAGTTTTGATTTTTTTTTAAAAGAGTGAACTCTAACTCCCTTGTGTTTGTTGTGATTCTGAAATAGTTACAAAGCCTAATTGATGTAACTTAGAAGAAGTTAGCCTCGTAGTCTCCTTGCAAGTGGCCATCAGTAAAATGAATTATCCATCCATCCAGTCCAACCAATAACAATGCAAATTATGGGAGGACTTCATGGTTCCCAGAAGGAAACCATGTTGACAAAGCTGTAAAACAAAATTAATCTTATTTTGGTGAAATCAGTTTATTTTAGTCATTCCTTTTGTGTGTGCCATTTTATTTGCTATGGTCTCACAGCTGGGACATAACACATTGCATATGTTTATCTGAGAGGAATATACAGGAAACCAGATTTAATTCTCCTAACTCTGATTGACAGTAAGATCTGTTTTCGTTGTTGCACATTAACACACTCATTGCTCTGTTAGTGATGGCGGTGGGCCAGTCTGAAGGCCCAGCTCGGTCCCCATTGTGCTGGAGTTTTCCACTCACATACACACTGGCATTAGAGGGCCTTCCCAGCCTCATGTGAACCCTCCTGAAAAACCAGAATGTTGGCACAGAAATGTGCTTATGCACAACACAAATGCACACATGCACTACACATTGTACTACATAGGTTTACTCAGAGTATAATTAGAAAAAGCACCTTACAAAACACATGCACAGAGGCAGGAAGTGCAGCCAGTGGCTCTTGGCTGCCAGTCCAAACCTCTCCTGTTTGTCATGAGAGACCATGTCCTTTATGAATGTACTCGCTCCAATTCAGTGACTGTTGAGTGACAGACAGGCTACACACTCCAGTGGAAGTGGCATCTGCAGTCCAGCATTTTTTTTGTGTGTGTGTTTGTATAATGTTAATCCAGGATGTGCCTCCTAATCAAGTAGGCTAAAGGAGCTATTGGTTGACTTAACTCTTACATCATACTAAAACTAATAGAGCTTGTGAATTGCATAACTTAAGTGAACTGTATTTTGTGGGGGGGATGTAGACCTTATTGTCTGTACAACTTTTTTCATCAATAGCATTTATACTGTCAATAATGCCACCAGTGTTTCCATTGTTGTTATGAACAATTCCTAACCAGTTCCAGCCAGAGCTGATAGCTGCTGCAGCCAGTAGCTACAATAACTCTCCCACAGCCAGTGAGGTGGAAGCAGTGGATGTGCAACCCAAATCCCTACTTCCCCTCCTGATTCCCACACCGCTCTCAGGTCCGTTCCTGTTGTGGGGACAAAAAGGAATCCATCCGGTCACACGCTGTGCAAAACCATGCAGTTAGGTCTGCGGGATCTGTGCTGGCTGCGTATGTGCTCGTATGTTATCACTGGATAATCCTCTCAATGAAGAGGCAATGACACACCAATAATATTAGTCTGTGTCACTGCAAATAATACATTATTTTACAGAGGATGTACACGTTACCAGGTTTGAGCGTCTAAAGTTTTTCAAACATTTAAGTGGAACAACACCAGAGTATATAAGTAAATTCATTATGTTTTATGATTGTAATCTTGAGGTAAGTGATATTAGTCCAGAAACATCAGATCAACGTCAATTTTCATGGCAAAATGTGGATCCAAAGTGCATTTTCTTTTCTTTTTTCTTTTCTTTTTTTTTCTTCTTCAGATTTTTTCTGATTGTTTAATATTGGCTGGATGGTGGGTGGCTAGGCTTGGGGGAGCATTAAGTGTGTGTGTGTGTGTGTGTGTGTGTGTGTGTGTGTGTGTGGTGTGTGGTGTGGGTGTCTCTGTGTTTAAATGTTTGGTATTATGTTTTGGATTTACCTTTCATTTTGATTTTGTATTATGATGATTAAATTTATGTTTTGTAAGGACCCCCTCGAAAATGAAATGATGCATCTCAAGGGGGCTATCCTTGAAATAAATTACAAATTACAAAATTTATATGCAACAAAAAATAAACATTAGGGTGCATGAATAACAATTTAAAATCGGATTTTATGTAGAATATAAATTTAAATTCAGAAAAGCTACACCTGAAGCTTTGGTCCTCTGGTAGGCCACAGACATTAAAAGTAACTTCTCCAGAGGTTGTATTCCCCGCTTGATAACAGCCAACAGGCCAGTTTCACCTTACAAAAAGTACAAGCAAGTTGTTTGTTGAACATTGAATTCTAAAATTGTATTCAAAAGTGAACAGACAGGTGGTGAAAGTACTCTCAAACCAGTACAAATGAGTTTGTCCTTCCTGGCTCTATCAAAGGCTAATTTTGATTAAAGCAACATTACAGGCTGGTAGAGATGAAGACATGTAGGGGGACTGTTCTAGTCTGCACATAACAGAAAAACGATATTTAATCCAGTTCAGTTTTTTTTGTCGTTTATTATGTCTCATAGGTCTCAGCAGCTGTACAAACTAAAAGCATTTTCACAACACCTATCCCATACCACATCACACCACAGCACAGCACCATACCAGTGCACATCACAGCACATCACCACACCACACTGCTACACTACACTACATTACAGCACATGTCTGCACGTTCTGCACACGTTTAGCTGCCTCCATGATAGCATCAATAAATTCAAACAATAAAAACAAACAACAATCTACAATTAAACTTTACTTGTAATTACTTGAGTTGTCAAAATGTCTGGTACTTTTTTAGCTTTACTCCAATACAATTCAGGGGCAAATTTTGTATTTATTGTCTTCAGTTAATATAAAGTATGAACAAAAATGTAGCGTAATATATAATTAGACATTTTGATATAATTGTATTTTCTTGTTTGCTTTATGTTTATGTTATGTATATTATTTGTGCACTGCTGTATGGGTTATAGCATGTTTTCATAGATCTGAATTTGTTTAATATAAATATAAAGTAACAGAGTATGGATGTGTATTTAAAGGATTTAAAGTGAGAGGTGAGCGCAGCAGAGGGGCCTATAGTGACCCACCAGGAGAGAAGGATCCATATCATTGTCCATATTAACTGAGGCTCCCCCCGGGTTTGTTGCTTTAAACAAATCCCTGCTCTTCCTTTCGCAGTCACAACACTCCCTCTGCTGCTGCTCAGTGTGTGTGCGTGTGTGTTTATGTGTGAGTGTGTGTGTGTGTGTGTGTGGGAGAACTTGTGAGCTGCCACCAAAAGCAGACTTTGTTTGTGTGTGTATGATGTGATTCTGTGTGTGACAAAGTAGGGGAGATGCACGTCTGACACCGACTCTGTGTTTGTTTTGGAGTAGTTCACAGTTCAATTGGATGAAACTCCAAACACATTACAGAAATATTTGTGCTCTTTGCATTTGTTTAAAAATGGAACTAAATGTATGACAGAACTTCCTAAATAATTTAAGCCCATGCTTCTCACAACCCGTTCAGTGTTTGTCATTTCACTGTCAAACAATTTTGAAACATGTATTTCTCTAAATGCTCATCTTCTGTAACAGCGCCTCTCAATCTGCTAACCAAAGGGTGCTTATGATGTCTCGGCTAATTAGCGTCAAACCAAACTAGCACGAACGCCTCAGTTCCAATGCAAATTCCCTTTCCTGGGTCTTGCCCTAGGAGATTGGGTCTACGTGGCCCGGGTGAGCGAACCAAAGCGAAGCCACATATGTCTTGCATTTGGACATTAAAGCCGACTATTATGAGATTAAATCAGGGACTTGTGATATACTCGGTTCAAATCTCAGCTCCCACAAGCCCCAGTCACGCAGAGGAAACTTTCAAACTGATATTATGTTCAGTTTCTGCCAAAGCTTCACAATCAGCAGCAATGAAAAAGGATGTGAAATTAAGGTGTTTTGTCTTGAACTGCGGCTCAGATAGATTAAGACCACTGGAAAGATTTTGTTTAAACATTTTAAACTGCAGGTTAAAAGGGTAATGGACCTAAAGATGGAGCCCTGCCAATGGCCTGCTGTTATGTAGCACAAAAAGGCAAAAATAAATGTTTTTTTTAAGTTGGAAGTCGTAGCTCTTGTCACTAGCTGGTGACTATCTTTTGACTTTTTCCGGTCAAAGGCTTGACTGGCAGCCAAATGAACCTGCTTAATTGTTAAAAAAAAAAAAGTTCTACTCAGTCATGTGTGATGAATTATCATAAAAAGGGGCCCTGAGCAGAGTGGTGATATTGGATATTAATGTTGTTCTTTGCACCTACCCCCTCCACCGACAATCCTAGGCCCTGTAAAAAGCCTTTTTTATTACGTGGCAAATTCTGTTACATGTACAATAAAAGTCACGAGAAGGGGACAGGAACCTTCAACGTGCGAGTGCACTTAAGGAACAGAAAAAATCTGAATGAGCAAGAGAGCTTTTTAGCAGCGTGTGTATATTATTTTGTATCTTTTACATGCATACATCTCAAGTTGCCTTCCTCTTACCAAACCTCCTGGCGCCTTATTTAGTCTGTTGAAAAACGTTTTGTGTGTGTGTGTGTGTGTGTGTGTGTGTGTGTGTGTGTGTGTGTGTGTGTGTGTGTGTGTGTGTGTGTGTGTGTGTGTGTGTGTGTGTGTGTGTGTGTGTGTGTGTGTGTGTGTGTGTGTGTGTGTGTGTGTGTGTGTGTGTGTGTGTGTGTGTGTGTGTGTGTGTGTGTGTGTGTGTGTGTGTGTTGCAGAGTAGGAGCTCCCCTGTCCCTGTCCCGTGGGCCTGTGAGGTGATGAATGACCTTCAGGCCCACAAGTGACAACTGGGCTCCTAATGACTCACCGGCTGACTGACTGGTCTTAATGGACGACTTCTGAGCGCACACACACTGAGACACACAAACATGAGGAACCATATAGGGTTATTTGTGACATGTATCCTTATATGAAACAGAGGAAACACACACACACACACACACACACACACACAAAAATACCCTCCTAGCATACACTACACATGAAAGGTTTGGATATTTTTCTCTCACTGCTGAAAGAAACACATGACAGAAGTTGTTCCTACAGTATTTATCACTGACAGGCTACGATTGTATCGGGTTACTTTGGCCAAAGCCCTGATGTTTAGGAGCCATATTTTCCTTTCCAGCTTAGAGTCTTATTAGGGACTTCCAGAGAAGTTGGAGCGGGAGGCTGGGGTGGGGTCTGAGGGGGAAGAGAGATGGATATTGGGAGAAGGAAAAGGCAGAAGGAAAAGAAAAAGAAATTAGCTGAGAGTGAGAGAAAAACAGTCCTGCACTCCTGGAGTCAGCCAGCTGGGCTCGGGTCCAGTAGCTTGGGGTTCTGGAAAAAGAAGCCATCATCTGAAAACCATCATCCGGTCCATACTTGGACCTGCTTTCAGCACCTGTCGCCCATCCCGTCAGTGTGACAAACCCAAATAAACATCCAAATTTAATCACACCATTACCACTGAACCCAACAGCAATCTTCCTCTTGATTTTCCTTTATAAAAGAAGAGGGAAAAAATCATCACCAACCGAGCAGATGTTGTTTTTATTTATTTTTCCTTCCTTTTTATTTATTTTTCTTCCATTCCTTCATGTACGTTTTATTGTTACTAGGCACATGTGTGTTCAGAGGCAAAGCCCTCAAAAGTTTAGGTGTGGTTTACAAGCTGTTTAGTCACAGAGCAGCGAGGGAGGGCCTGCGGTGGTTTGTTTTGTTGCTCGATTTCTCTCGGGGTCTTTTTTACACGAGGATGCTGTACATATCAGTCAGCGTACTCCTACTCTTTATTGACATCTGTCTGTGTTGGCCTGCAGGCAACAAGACTTACTTGGAATTAATTAAACGGAACAGCTGCCAGTCCTTCAGATTTCCACATGTGGGCTGCTGTGATTTGGAAAGGATGAGGCCAACATGTTGCAGGGTGTGAATGTGAATGAAACGCGACTGCTCCCCACGCTATGATGACTTTTTTTGGAAGTATCCAGTGAAGAAGGCAAGCATGAATTGAAAGCGTAAAGTTACAAAACTAACTGGATGTATTCACAGAGCCTGCATTTTGACGGTTGTTCACCCACTTCGGTCCTGACTGAAATATCTCGGCATCATTTGGAGGAATCGTCACACATTTTTCACTTAATAGGGCAGTTGCTTTTTGTGAGGGTAAACACTAAATTTGTTTGCAACAATGTGAACACAGTCCATATAGTGCAATACAGCCCCCCAGCTCTCATTCTCATGTAAGCGTTTAGCTCCATCCACTGCACTCAGGCAGTCTTACAGAGCAGCTAGCTCGACTCTAAACTGTTAGTCAGGAATGAAATGTAGCCTATTTGGTTTATAATCATCTGTGAGACGATACCTGAAGTTATTTTTATACACTTGGTGTCAACCAACTATAAAACTCAACACTTAAGGTTTTTACTACAACATGTTGCTGCCTTGAAAGACAGAAGCTGATTTAAAGATTCACTCATTCTCCTTGTGTTATGTTCACTTAACAAGTTCTAATGATATGATGGAAGTGCTGAGAAGGGGGCTTCGGACGGCCTAGTAGTTAGGATGCACCCATGCATAGGCTGCAGTCTTCCAAGCAGGCTGCCCACTCCCCACTCTCTCTCTTTCCTGTGCACTGTCTTATCAAATAATGGCCAAAAATACATCTTTGAGGAAATGCTGAGAAGTTGAGTTTATGTCTTCTTTCTCCAAAGAAAATGTAGATAATAATTTAGTTCTTTGTTCAGTTAAACTTAACAGAAGAATACGAATGCTTCTGTCTTATCCTTTACTAATAGAAAGAAAAATTCAAACGAGAAAAAAAAGTCCTGTTTCAATAGCTGAAGCCAGTGCATGTCCATTGAGTCAGTCCAGTCCTTAGTGAAGATAAATGCCAGCCACACAGCTACAAGGACTCAAGAAAAAAACTCTGAGGTCAAGATTTCTGCTGGCAGGAAAGAGGGAGGCTGTGCAGCCCTGTTGTGTGTTGACCATATGCTAGCTAAAGGTATCATTTTTAGGCCAATTTGTTGTTTTTAGTCATTGGAAACCAAAACAAAGTTTCTCTGGAGTACGCTCTATTATAGGCTGTAGGCTCACAGAATGTTATCTTTTTAATGTCTCAAGAACTATCCCTGGTTTTGATCAAATTTGCCTTTTCACACTATTTTGATGAAACACCATAGAGTATGTTGCACAGCCTAAATGTGTCCAAAGCAGGACAGGAACCTGGGGTGTGTGTGTAGTCTTTGTGCAGCCATGTGGTCCACCCTATTGTACTGTGTTTCCATGGTTTTACTGCGTTGCAGGTGTGTTTACGGTGCAGCAGGTGCTGCTGGCTGCTGGCTGCTGGCTGCCATGCTGCGCAGCGAGAGAGGGAGGGTGTCACGGCCAATATACGAGGGAAAGAACCTCTCACACATGGCGCTGGTATAGCGGGCCTCTGGAAAATCCATTTAAACACTTGCACAGCCTGACACACGCTCGCAGCGAGCACAAAGACACGCACATAAGTCACATAAATACACAAATGCACACATGAGGGGGAGACACATGTGGAGATGAGGAGACAGTCTTTTTTTTCTTTTTTTTTTCACATGTGCAAGAGTCTGTGCCTCACATATCGGCTGGTTTAGGGCATTTAAAGAATTTACAAGAAGAAGGTTTAACTTAAACAGGAGCCAAATAAGATTCAGTTTGCATGAAAATAAACAATCTTTGATTTGTTAACTTAGAAAGTAACTGCTTTTTATAAATTAATATTATTTGAATGTAGTATAAAAAGCATATTTTGACATAGTAATACCTTGTGTTGTTGCATCAGACACAATACACAGAGCTCTCTCTGCCTCTTTCTCATTTTTTCGGTCTCTTTCACTCAGTGTCAAGGTCATTCCAGTTTGAGTTTTCTGTCCTCTCTGTAGGGGGCACTCTCCCTCTTCTTCCCTCCCTCCCTCCCTCCTACTATCTCTAAGTTTTTGTTTCTGTCAATTCTCAACTCTTTGTCAATCTTACTCTGCTTATAACTCCCCCCACCCTCTTTTTTACACATTTCTACTTGTCCTTACCTTTTCTGTTGCTTTTCTTGTTTTTTTCCCCTCCCTGTTGATCTCTCAAAGAGTTCAGCAATGGTTGCTGTACACAGTGTCAGACTACTCCGTGTAAACAGAGGAGGTGTTTGTGTCTGCATGGCCTGAGGCTTTTCTTTCTCACCAGCTACAGCTACAGCTGAGAATGATGTACGACCAGGTCTCAGTGACGTAAGGGTCGTGGAGGTCACCTGAAAATGTGACCCATCCCTGTCTCTTCCACACTTTCTTCTTAAACTGTGACCTCGATTCTAGTTCCCTGAAGCCATTTTGTTGTCCAGATTCTTCTTTGTTGTGTCTTCCACTCAAATAAACCCCCCTTTCCATCATCACGGAGCAACAAATATTTACGTCTACTCTAATTCTCTTAGAAACATTCTCATGGCCTCTCTGATTGGTTGTGTCATCCCAGTCCCAGTAAGTGTATTTTTAGCCATGAATCATTATCCAGTAAAAACCAAGGAGACTACTTCACTGTCTCCCCTTGGTGTCCACGAGGCCTGTGGGTAATTACTATATTTACATCCCATGGAGCCAGGCTGGCGATCACCTGGGTAGCTACACAGGTATTTCTGTCGTACTGTGTCATTTTCATTTTATACAATAGGCAGGCTAAATATTTGCACGAGCCTCTCCTACAAAATGCAAACCCTCCCACCGTATATAATCTTCAGTGGCTTCAGTGTTTGTGTCTCCCCCCCCCCCCCCCAAATCTGCCATTACAGCATCTGGTAATATCCCGGTTAACGTTTAAGGAGGAAACAAAATGCCTCAGCGTTTGTACATGTATACGTCTGTGAGTTTTCCCATCAGGTGTAGTTGACAGCTCCACACAGAAGAGGGGAAGAGAGTCACTTCCTCATCAGACTTTGATGTCGAGACTCATTTCCTGTCGTCACATTACTAGAAAGACCAGGGAAGAAGGGGGGGGCGGAAAAACATGTTCTTTTGAACGCGCTGCCTTTGTTTTGGCTGGAGGCCTCTCTCATTACATTCAGAATAGTGATTGCGCCAACAGGGATTGTGTGAGCTTCAAACTCATCAAAGTTGGACATAGTTCCATGTTTCAGTAATGTTTTTCCAGGGATAGTTTTCCGGATGACTACTGCGACATGAGAATATATTATATTTCAGAACAAATGAGCCCTCATTCCACTCGATCTCTTTCCAGTGTCATTTGTTAGACACAGCTCTGGAGGACTCAGCGAGGAACCAACTTCCACATTTCTAACCAGACTGTAACAAATATCCAGGCCGAGGATCTCTAACTGGCCCCCAGAGAACAAACCAGAACATTCTGTTATTGTTTTCAGAGAGGAAATAATCCGTTAACAGAAGGATGCGCTCCGCTGGCTGCCTTATTTATTTCTTTTTCAGAAGCAATTAGGCTTCATTAATGACGGCCATAAAACCCGCAGCAGAAGTTGTGCTCCAGGCGCGGCCACGGCGCTCAACCTGGCACGTTCCTAGGAAATGAAGTGATGAAGTTTAATCATTCATTGGAAATGGAAAAGGAGAGTCATCAGGGGAGACCTGGTCTTAATCTGTGAGGGAAACACATTTAAGTAAGGCTGCTTTGGTAACATTACTCATTCCAAATTGAATTGTGAAATGAAAACACTGAGGCGTGGAGAGAAGATTTGGTTACCATTTCCTGAGAGCCTTGATCGAGTTAAATATGCCATAGATGATCGATGACACCCACTTGCCAACAGAGAAATATCACCTTTTTTTTTTAGTTAAAAAGGGGAATTAGTTATCTCATAAGGAAATGGAAACTGCAAATAACACATTTGGCTTCTCAAGTGCAACAAGATTTGTTTTAAGCCTGCATAAAAGTCGGTGGAGCTTGATGTCCGGCAGAGCAGGTGACAGATGTTATTGCAGGATCGTCTCTAATGAACTGTCAGTGCTGCAGTTGTGACATCCCTCAGCAAAACAAAAGCAGAGTGCTTACAGAGCTGCTGCACTGCTCTGCACTGTCGGTGTGTGTGTGTGGGTCCATATGTGCCTCAATCTGCATGCAAACTGCTTTTTCTCGAGTGTATTGCTACCATATGTGTGCATGCATTAATAATAATGTAGTGTGCATAAGGAAGCAGTGTGCAAACTTATGTGTGAAAGGAGGTATTTGTCTGCAGTGTGTGTGTGTGTAGTGTGTGTGTGTGTGTGTGTGTGTGTGTGTGTGTGTGTGTGTGTGTGTGTGTGTGTGTGTGTGTGTGTGTGTGTGTGTGTGTGTGTGTGTGTGTGTGTGTGTGTGTGTGTGTGTGTGTGTGTGTGTGTGAAGTTGTGTCAGGATAAGCACACCTGTAGGTGGGTGTTCATTACAGCAGGCCTGAGTGATGGCTTGGCCTATGGGAGGCCCTTGTTCATTGTCATCTCCCCTCACTTAATTAGCCCTCACTCACAGGTCACAGGAGACCACTGAAGGCCCCCTTGTGTGTGTGTGTGTGTGTGTGTGTGTGTGTGTGTGTGTGTGTGTGTGTGTGTGTGTGTGTGATTCTGTGCGCACACACATGCATATGTTTAGTTCTGAGCTTTGTGCTTGATATAGTGCCAGGGGATACACACACACACACACACACACACACTCTGTATCTACACCTCCTATCCTTATCGGCAAACCACCTGTGCATAATTTGAGCAGAGATTAGACTGGCACAGGCTGGACCTTGTTTCTTTGAAACGTTGAAATTACACCTTAGTAGTTGTTCACAAACCAAATGTGTCTCTGTTTGCATCTCTATCAGGGACTTTTAGGAGATTAGAAGTTGACCCATTACTGGAAATGCTGTCAGCAGTACTCAGTGATGTGAAATAACACTTCTACAACAACTGTCTTTACGCTACAGTAGGCTGCAAGTTTGGATCGTTTCTTCTTCTTTATTCGAACTTTTTGAAAGTGGACTAGAGAGGTTTATGTTCTGGTATAATAAATTCTGATTCAGACCGATTGAACAAAAAAAAACCTGTCTCTTTGTTGGACATTTCTTGCAGTGTAGAGTCCTGCTCTCTGTGTCGTGTGTGCCGAAGTTAAGCTGCTTATTAAATGACATTGCTACACCTCACCCTGGGCCCGAACCCACTTGGCCTCCAGCAAAGAGAGAGAGAAAAAAAGGAGCGTGAATGTGAAATAGGAGAAGTAGAGGAGAGGACAAAACAGAGAGAAAATAAGTTGTACAGTTTTGTTTTTTTCATTTAGTGAGGGGGAGGATGTCAAACATTTTTTTTTTTTAAATGCATTTGAAACTAACAGATTGTGGTTGTGGGTGAGCACTTTCAGTTTGAGTGTTGTGTCTGAATTAAAGAGAAACAAACACACTCACTTAAGTCATGCTCAAACACCGTTAAGATTTCCTGTCAGAAATGAACATTCAGTTTGATTGGATTAAAACGGTATATAATAACTGTAATTCCTCAAGCTTCTTAAACGTTAATAGATAGTTGTCATGCACCATTTGTTCACATATCAGGGGGAGTAGTTGTTATCTCCAGCACACGATATTTGATTTAAGCCCCTTTTTCACAAGCACTGCACTCCGGAAAAAGCTGAGGAGTTATGAGTTTGCATAGGGGCAAGGCTGAGTTGGATGTGCAGATGGGTGTGTTGTGTCTGTTTGCTTGAGGCTAAAGGGGCTTTCAGATTGGATGCGGTGTGCGCTGCGCTTGCTGCAGGGTAGGGTGCAGACCAGGGAAGGCGCATGCACACGCTCAGTGCAAGTTGCATGGTGACCGGTGGGAAAATAGCTACTTTTTGGAAGCACAATGTATCTGTCCACTACTCAGAAAAAAGCCATTCCCTTGCTTCTGCTGAGGAGAATGAGATGAGCAGCTAAGAAGAAGAGGACGTGTTCATGAAATCCAGGATCTGCAGCTCTATGACAAAGACTGCTTCACAAGCAGGATACACATTTCTGGGACGCCCAAGCGGTTGGAAATTCTTGATAGGCCTTTAAACTGGCATTATAGAGCTCAGGGAAGTGAGACTATATTTATTGTGATCTGATCTTCCCTGCTATTGGATATGCTGAGGTGTCTTAACGAAAAGATTGGGCCCAAGTTGAAATACTTTTTTAAGCGCGCATGGATCCCAAACTTGACTTGTGCTGCGCTCAGCTCGGCTCAGATACGGTTTTGCCTCACGCAACACATTGCAAATGAATGGGTTTGAGAGCTACGCACAGCGCAGACCGCATCCTATCTGAAAGCCCCTTAAACACCAACCTCAACTCCATCTTTTAGTCTGTTTCTAGACTGACCAAAAGCTAGGTGGAGCCAGCATTTTCAATATGGTGACAGCCATAAGGTTGTTCATGTAGAGGAGAGTTTTGTTGCTTTATTCTTCTTCCTTCTCATCTCAGTTGCCTGTAAACAGTTTACTTCTATGATGTATGTATTTCCTAAACATCCCTTTACATGTTAGAGTGATTTTAACCCAGAAGCACTCGCAATTATTTGCAGACCCCTCTTTCTCCTGCACACCTGACCAATGCTCCCCTTTCACCTAAACCAAACAGAGTATTTAAAGTTTTAAAACTGTGTTCAAAACAGAAGATCTCAGGCTTTAAGGTGCAATTGTGAAAGAAATTTCCCTGAAAATATTAGGGCCTGGATGTTCTGAAAATGTCTGGACAATGCCAAGAGTTCATGTGTGAAAGGGGCTTTAGCAGAGTCTGTAGTATTTTTGCTCCCTAACTTACACCTACCACTCCCTCCATGCCGCTCACATGTGTTCTGGCACCGCTCCAGGGTCCTGGGGGGCGGTAAAAGTCGAGGAGGACGAAGAAGGAGTAAGAGGCGGAGAGGTTTGGGTGTATGTGTGTGGGGCGGGCGGACTCCTTGAGCTCCTCTTCTCTCCTTCCCTCTTCTTTTCGGACCTGTCAGGCAGGCGGCCAGCGAGTAATGTGGAAATGTGGCTGGCTGGCGTCGACTTGATTAAGTCTGCGCACGTGTCTCAGCAGAGAGGAGACCCCAGGCTTAATCACCCCTAGCCCTGACACCCTCCTCCTACCTCCTCCCTCCTCCCTCCTCCCTCCTCCTCCTGTGCTGTCTCTCTCTCTTTTTCTCTACTTTTCTCTTCTTTCTTTCTCTCTTGCTGCATCTCCTTTTCACTCCTCCCACTCAGAGGCTGCAGGATTGTTTCCCTCTCTGCCCCCCTCTTCTTCTTTTTTTTTTCCTTTTTTTGTGCTGATTTTGTTTTTTCAGAGCTTTTTTTTTTTCCCCTGCCCTCCTCGCTCCCCGTGTGTAACTGACTTTTCTTTTGTTTGTCAAGCCCTTCTTTCAGTCTCTTTATCTTACACTCTTTCTCCCACTGCCCTTTCTCTCGCTCTTTCTCTTTTCTTGCACTGCTCCCCCCTCCACTTTCTTTTTCTCTCTGTTGTTTTCTATGTGCATGTGGTCAGGGCCATTTTATTTTTGTGAGTGTATGTGTATCCTTATCTGTGAGAGGACCGTTGAATACACATATGGGCTTTTAGGTGGGTGTGTTGTATGTGAGGTTGTGTTTCCCAGAGTGCAACAGTGTGCACCATGCGGCGGTGGACAACAGCCTCTCCTGAAAGCTCCAGGCCGCCTCTCCTCCTGCATGGAGAGGATTTCATGTATGAAATGTGCTCCCTTCTGGACTGGCTGCATGCCAACTATAGCACACACACAGCCCTCTGCTTTAAAATCCTCGAAAACTTTGATCAAGTAGATCCGAAGAAAGCTCTGGTTTTTATTTAAAGTACCCAAATAGAACGATGATCAATCTCTAAGTAAATAAATCACATATTTAATAGAATGGAGTATTGAGGCTGGGAGAGCTGCAGGATTTGATCACTTTTTCATAGCTGTGCACATGTTACAACAATACACCTCTAAAAATAACAGAAAGAATACTTTTTTGCAGTCACCCCACTGGCTTGGTGGCTTGGTAAATATTATTTCTTTTTCAACCTTTATTTATGCTCGAAGGATCATTGAGGGGCAACCCTCACTTACAATGACATTGAGTCATTACAGAATTAATGAAAAGACAGACAAAAAATCATTAAAAAATCAGAAGACAGATAAATACAAGACTGCTAAAATCAACAACCTGGGGTTTTCTAAGAAGCTAAGACAATAAGTAAGTACTAGAAATAGAGTGTAATAAAAAAGTCTAAAATGTACTAAAATAATTAAGCGGGCACAAAAATGCAAAACAAAAACAAAAAAACATACTTATGTAAAACAGTTACAAACAGAGGTTTGAAGGGTTAAAATTAGGTTCCTAAAATGCCCAAATGCTCAAAGTTAATTTCCCTAAAGAAGAAGCTTAATCTTGCTGTATGCTGTAACAAGATGTCGGCCAAAGCAAAAATCTTCAGAGCAATACAATAACTTGATGTCAGATCACGTAATCTAAAACTATAAGCAAAATCCCAAACCTGAGAATGTTACAGTGATTACAGCAGGATTTTTCCTGCTTTTACTGCCGTTTACCTCACATGTCCACATGTCTGTGCAGGATATCAATCTTAAATATTTATTTCAGAACTATGGCTGCCTTATGTAACTCCTCTCATTTCACTGCTCTATAAGTTTGGCCACATAAACACACACACTTGTACAGTATAAACTGCAGACTTTAATTGCACTGCAGTAATGACAATGGCAGCATGCAACGCAGCTTTTTCTCTCTAATCTCTGAGTTTGCAGAAGTGCCCCTGCATAGTATCTGTGTCAACAAATATAAAGCTTGAAATGATTACATTTCCATTGTTATTTTTGACCAAAGTATATTTCTTCTGCCTGTTTTATTTTTGAGTATTTGGAGGTCAGCGGCAAGCTGTGAATGATGGTTTGTTTTTGGAAATAGAGGAGGGCACAGGGGCCGAGATGGCATGGTGCAGAAGCCATTTCCAAAAGCAACATGCACAGTCATCATTTTACTCTCACACTCAGAGATAGACAAAGCTCTGTGCTTTCCGCCCAAGAGGGCCTTTGCCATGCTTAAACACACACACACACACACACACACACACACACTTACACACACATGCAAACACCCAATCACATCCAGAAATATACACACAGATCCTGATGCCTGCATCTTTATTAGTGTTACCCACCGCTGCAGTGAGTCAGCAGGGCTACCTGGCAGCAGCACATGCGTGGCTCCATCCATCACATGCTGTCGGCCGTTATCCCGGCGTGCTAAATGATTCTTTTAGCACGTCACGCTGGCCCCTCAAAGCTCCCACTGTTCCCACCTCCACAATGTGGTCCCAGCGATCCAACCCATGCGTTGATAATTTGCTCTGAAAAATTGGCTGGGGACAAGCATCCAATTATGGCTTTGCACCCCGGTTCCCAGAACCTCATTTCAGATAACCAAGCACTTTGAACACCATGATGAATCCCACTTTTCTTTTTCATCTAGTTCTTGTTCTATTTTTTTTTCTTATTTAGGCCTCTAATCGTCTTTGTCTCTCTCTTCTTCTTCTTCTTCTTCTTCTTCTTCTTCTTCTTCTCTCATGGCCTACCCGTTTTTCTGTTTGTTGTCAACCTAGCATTATGCAGTGTGGGCAACTTTAGGAGAAGCTTGCTGATATCAGCTTATCTAAAGTTAGTTTAGTATTATGACAAAGAAAAGCCCCTAAACCTCAGTCTGTCCTTTAATGCTCTGGGCACTGAGCCAGCATGTCTGTTTTTCCAGTCAGTCAGTGCGGAGTAGCGCTGAAAGTCACTTTTCATCATATTCATTAACACGTCTTGCAGACTGCGTCAGCCTGCATCAGTTACAACAAATTGTGCGTGTACTTGATTGATTCATAGTCTCCTGTTTGTGTGCTAAAACGTGGCCCTATAAGGCTAAATTTACTGTCCTATAGTATAGATCTTTTCTTTTCTTTTCTCCTCTTTTATTCCAATAAACATAAATAACTTGTGGCGTTTTGTTTGGATTTGGAGTTGAGTTTTCTCTTCAGGGCTTATAAATCAGACACTTTGTTCTTTGTGTTCCGTTCTGAAGGTTGGCAGCCGCTCCTGTTTTTGAAAATTGTCCAAAACGTTCTGGCTATTGTTTGTTCTCCCACTCAAATTAGATTTCATGTCCTCTGGACCACAATGTCGAGATCAGCAGATCTGGCTGCACTCTTTCTGTTGAACTTGGAATAATAAGCACAATGTTATTCAAATAGATTTTAAAGTCTGCAGGAAGTGTTTCCAAACAACTTTCAAACATGTTTAAGTCATGTTAAAATGGATGTTCCCCCCCAAAAAATGATTTGTTTTTCCCTTCATGTTGAGAGCGCTGATACCATCCCTAGACATTAACATCAGAATCACACAGTGGAAATGAAATGTGCTGACTCAGGATTCTGAAATGACCAGCAGCTCTGACTGTAAGATGAAATATCAGAGCCTTTTACTTCCCTCAGGACTTAAACAGTATCCAGAGTAGGGGTGTGAACGGTTACAAAAAATTGTAAACGGTTACACGACATCGTTTTTTTTTCGTGTACACAGTTAACCATTTTTTTTTTTTTAACAACTACCATGATGAGTATGAAATCTCTATTTTTTAAAAGGACAAGAGACAAAGGATTTCTGCGTTAGTTTCTTTTCCTAATGTTATACGAGCAGGGTATGTCTGTCTGTGAATGTGTGTGGGTGGGGGGAGCGAGTGAGGCGAGAGAGAGAACTAGGCGAGTGTGTGTGTGTTCGGCAGGTGTGTGCGAGAGGCAACGTTATGATGCCAGGGACCGGAGCAGAATAAGCAGGAGAAATCAGAGTCATGATGTTAAGTGTATGTACAGTTCAAGCACTGCGAGCGTAATAAACGGCCCAGTAGAGAGAGAGCCGGACTCTCCGTGTCTGTTTACGCCTTGCTGCACCCCAGTGAAGTGACGGGGGTTAGCCCCCAAGTTGAGGACTACAACTTCGGCCCTGGAGCAGATAAATAAGTCTCCCCTGTGCGCCCTGACCACGGTTGGAACGCGAAGCAGGAAGGTTAACACTCCGCTTAGTTAATATGCTTAAATTCAGCGGGTTGTCTCGTCTGATCTGAGGTCGTAGTCGAATGGGCCTGACCCTCGGGACTGCGCAATCCCCCCTACCCGGACGAAGCGGAATAGAGCGGAAGGGCAGTAAGGCAAAGGAGTGTGGCTCAATACCCCCCTCCGAAGAGGGGGGTGAGAGAGACTCACGGACTTACGTTCAACCGGTTACCGCCGCTGCGAAAGGGCGACATGGAAAGCCAGAACCTGCACAGGACACGTCCAAACAATCGCCCGGAACCAGAGTCGATCCCCAGGAGTGCGGCTCCTCCATGCCGCCGTTATCCCGTTAGTCTTTGCTGCCATTGCAAGTCAAAAGTGAAACTTACTTGTTACGTGACGTAATGCCCGGTGGTCAGTTATCCAACATTTATCTCGTGCATTTGTGAGCGCAGTAACGTTGTCAAAGTGGAACATTTGTAGCTTTATTCATCTCTAAATAAATAGTGTCTCTAAAACATTTTAAAATAATAAAAAAATATTAAAAAATAAACGGTTTTCATTCACTGATTTTTCCTAAACGGTTATGATTTACTAACCGGTTACACGTGCACACCCCTAATCCAGAGGTTGTTGAAACAGCTGTCCTAGCATTTATCAACAACTTTAAAGCAGGCCTGATGGGGAAAAAACGAGAGTTTAAAATAAAATGTGTGTCATTTTAAGAGCAACTTAACAAGCTTTTTTTTTTACAATAGATGAGTTAATTTAATGTAAATTTGCAATCTGTTTGTCTTTTTAATCTTTTATTGTGAAAATCTTTGTGACCTCTGCTCCTGTAAGGTGTTATATAAGTACATACTTCTCTCTCCCTGTAAGGATTACACCTTGTACTCCTCCAGCTGTCCTAACAGAACAAATGTCAGTGTAACTATAAAACATCTCCCCAGACAGTACACAAAATAATTGACTCTTCTTAAATATATCCACCACTCAACCTTTATTTATACTTCTTCTTCGATGTTTTTATATAATGACATGAAGCCTATTCAAACCTCATTTAAAAGATAGGTAACAGAGAAATAGGAATCAGAAACAGATTGATAAAAGGTCATTCAAAAAAGGTTTTTATTTTTTTTGGCTAATTTGCAACCCCCGTCCCTGGTTATATAATTGCCAGTGCCTGTTTGACCTGGCGTGTGTAATAGTTGGTTGTTAAATTGGCCTGGTCCCAAACAGTTGAGAGATTAAAAATGAGAAAAAATCAGGGCATGCATAAACTGCTGTGCTGCTTTTAAAGGTATATGTTGTCTTAAATTATATATTCTGAACGTTATTCAAGGCGATTAAAAGGTTAAATATGTAAGATATTGTTATGATACAGAAGGGATAAAACCAAAACTGAATCTTCTCACAACCCAGCTTCAGATTACCATCCCAATGAAGAAGTGATACAGGCCTGTAATGCACCCTTAACACACTCCCCTCTCATATCACACCTCACCAAAGAACACTCGGAGCATCGATATATGACCATAAGAGACCCCAGTGCAGCCGCAGAGCCCTCTGATCGTCTTTCACCTCCTCCTGGGCCTGTGAACTCTCTGTGTACAGTCATCTGATCCCCGCTATAGCAGCAAGCAAGAAGCAGTTTCTGACCTCAACTGCCTGTAGTTAGCCTTTTTGCATGTGCATGTAACAGTGTTCCTCATTTCAGTCAAATTCTGCCATTTGTTCCAGTAACACAACCCTGTGCTCAGCTTATTCTGCAAAACCTTCATATTGACCCCTTAACTGATTAGCTTACTGTAAGTTTGTAAAGTTTTTGTTTAGATTCAACAAACCTTCAACAATCACTGTGCAGTCCAGGCAGCAAGCCACAGCAAATAGAGAAAGATTACAGCAACAATAAAGAAGCCTGCAGACAACATTTCTTAACTTAACCTTTGATTTCATCTGCATAGAAAATACCTGTATAAAAGCACAGTTCTAATCATTAAACCATGAAAAGTAAATGATTCTACCAGTGAAACAGACGCATTTGGCTTTGGATTTCTGAGTGAGACAAAGAAAGAGGACAGTGAGACTGTGGACACATGAGACAGTGATGGATATAGCAGTTTTTATGGCTTTTAAGTCAAGTCCAAGTCAAATCTGAAATCCCACAAAGTTTTAAGTCTTCACAAGCAAGTATTTTATATTTTATCAATTGACGTGTGTATACACTTTGAATTCTACTATTTCCGTAAGGCGTAAAGTCAAAGCTCCCTTCTACTTGATTATGAATCCTGCATTTTTTCTCCCCTTGTCTGTGATGTCTGAGCTTACAGGGTACTTTAAGTCCAGCATTAAAAGGTATTTTCTTTCCTGAAACATAGAGCTTACAACATTTCTTGATATTTAATGGTTGAAGGGGAAATCTTCTCTGTAATGAGCTAAAATCTGACATCTGTCTGACATCACAACTGTCTTTGGAAGACAGCAGTTCAACTCTAAAAAAGTGCACGCTCTGCATAATTATACGATAATTTCCAGTGAGCGAGAATTAGAATCAGAATCGGGGTTTATTGCCAAGTACATTTAACCAAGGAATTTGTCTTGGTGTATTGGTGCTAAACAATAGTAGAGGAAGTAGAGGAAATAATAAAAGCTAACCAGGTATAATGTTCCACTTATTTGTAGAAGAACCACATAGTGTCAGACCTTATTTCTCACTTAAGGAAACACGTCTGGAGTCTTTCAATTATTTAAGGCCTGGCTGCTGACAAGACTTAACTTTGCATGTGTCCCTTTTAAGCCTAACGTCAGATTAAGTCCTTCAAAGTCTTAAGCACATCAAGTTTCACAACAAGTTTCATGTGGTCATCTCTGTTGCAAGTCTCAAGTCTGCAGCTCTGGTAAAACAGACTCTTAACAGCTACTATGAGTGTGATTGTGATTGGTTCAGCTAAAGCTCACCTAATCCCTTGAGGACCAAACAACCTCGTCTTGTCTGCTTCTATGTGTTTGGACTGCTGGTGTAATTACCATCCAGGCAGTGAGCCACCTGGAGACAACGACAGGGTGCTAGTTGTAAGGTGGACTAGGAACGGACGCTGTTAAAGCGAGTCTGCAAAGACAGTTTCAGCCGTCTGCCATTTATGTCTGCCGTCTTCTTTTTATAATTCAGTTTCTGTGTCTAAATTTGTTTGTCTGTTTTTATTAGCTGGCCTCTGATCTCAAACAGAGACTGGTGGGGTTGTTTATTAGTCCTCCTTTATCCTCTCTGCAATCTCCTCTCCTCTCCTCCTCTCAAGTCCCTTTAAAACATCAAGCGTTGCATATATGTACCTCACAGCAGACACCTCTCGCTACTAGAAATACATGTAATGCTTATTGCTGCACATATAATGCCTATTATGACTGCTGACTTCTTGCATCGGCTAACCCTGACTTCATGCAGACTTTGTACTTGGAAGCTGCGAGGAATAATTCCACTCAAAGTTCATTTCAGTGGATTTAATGATTCTCGTTTTTAACATGCAGCCTATCTCGTCCTTAAGGTATTGATAAGGAGGTGACAGAAATAGAAGAAGGATGAAAATTGCTGCCTCCACACATCGTTTCTCCGCTTCCCCTCTTTCTCTCAAACTCAAACAGATGCACAGAAATTGCCATCGGCCATTAGTGAAGCCAACCAGGCCTCCCGTAACTGAAAGCAGGAACAAAAAGGCTGACCACTGGACTAATTAAACAGCAGTCTTTAATGTCAGTCAGCCCCCCCACAGTAGCCCCCAACCACACACGAATGAAAGAATAATGCCTCTTTGAAAAGGAACACGGTTTTATAATCTGAACCGATCTGGCTTATGAAAGAGAAGCGCCTTAGCGCAGAAGGCCCACAGGTCACCCTCCATCTCCTCCTTTCTTTTCTCCTTCTCTCCTTCTCTTCTTCCTCTCTTTCTCCTCTCCTCTTCTTCTTCTTCCCTCCGCCTGCTGGGCCCAAAGCCAGGGTTAAGCCAGGATGAACATGGGCAAGTCTGTGACCGCCACCTCCAGCAGGCCCTCCCTCTACCCAGCGAGCGGGTAGTGCTAATTATTCCTGAAGTACACAAACAAAAACACACATTAGCAGCATGTGTGTTGGCATGACCAACCACTGGGCTCATGTGCTTGGTTTATCAGAGCGTTTTGAAGGGAGAAGGAGCCAGTTTAATCCAAAGATGGTGACCAGGGGGTGGGGCTAAGATTTGAGAGAAGGGAAAGGGTAAGGATGCTCAGAAGCCTCATTGCCATAGGTTATTCTGAAAGAATTACAGGGGGGGCGCTCAGGGGACCAGTATGCATCCAACACCCCCCCCCCCCCCCCCCCCCCAATCTCACCTCACCACCACCCACCCCTGAAACCCCTCCCACCCAACCCAGGCGACGGGACCCCCCGACCGGCAGCAATAAATAGATTCTTTCTCTAACATGCCTAATCCTACTAAACAGCAACAAATCCTATTAGGCCATGAATTATAAATCCTTCTTCGCCACGTTACCCCCCCCCCCCCCCCCCCCCCCATCCTCCAAACTACAGAAACCCAATCGCCCTCCTGTCTTCATAACATGCACGCGCATACCCACACACGCACTAACACTCAAGAATGCTGGTCCAGACAGTCAGGAATTGTAAGAGATGGATGTCAATGCATTGGTATGTATGTCTATATAAATTGCTAATGCATTTGGATTTGGGTGTATGGCTCCTGTGTAACGCTTACTGCTCCCTGCATTTATTTTCGTCATGGAAGATTCAATGCAGTTGTACAAATGTGTACTCGAGCATGCAGGGCTACAGAGGTGCTGGTTTATGCTAAGTTGGTAGAGCAGGAGACCCATGTATGAATGTTACAATCCTTGTTGCGCTGGTCTCAGGTTCAGCCCCTGGTCCTGATCCTATTTGGTGCACGTGTTTCCCCGCTGTGTGTTTGCACCATTTAAAGCTAGGGGAAAACATCACTTTAACAATTTAATTTTAATTTTTTTTTTTTTTTTTTTTTAAAGATTTATTTTTGGGCTTTTTGTGCACTCATTGGAGAGACAAGACAGAGGACAGAGCCAGAATCAGGGAAAGAGAAAGTGAGAAACGACATGCGGAGAGGGAGCGACAGGTCGGACCCGAACTCGGCCTGCCCGCCTGCAGGACCACAGCCTTTGCACTAACCACTGCGCCACCAGCGCCACCCATGATAAAAAGGTTTAACAGTCAAGGATGAATCCCCCAGTCTGTTGCATGTTTGTTGTTGCCCATGAAGCTCAAAGTATAAGCTATTTACTTAGATAAAATTCCAGCCATGTCTGAAAAATCCAGTCCTTAACTTGTCAGGGGTTGCTCTTTCAGACATGGACACATCTGGAGATTGTCTGCATTTGACTCATTCTCACTTTTGTTTGGTTTAGGCAATCTTTTATTATCCTTGTGTGCCAACGACCTTGCAGGGTAATGTCTGTGCAATTTACAGATAAGTTCAAGGTTGCAGTGCATATATGAAGGGGGGAAGGGGGTATTCAGAAATGGGTAAGTATCGTTGATGGCGCCTTCAAACATAGAAAACTTAAAACAAAAAGAAATAGTGGATGGAATGTTTTAGTCATTTTAAAGTTGAGATTGTGACGGCTCAATGACAGGACACACCATCATGCCTCTGTGACGTTAACATTGATGGAGAGGCGTAACAATGGTGTAACTTACCAGTCTTGAAAAGGCAATGTAAAAGGGGCTAAAGACATGTGTTGACACTAAGTCAAAGGACAGTGTGTCTGGACTAAAAGTGACAGACTGATGCTAGCTTGCCTAAAAAGTGTATCTTAAAAACACCAAAACACCTTTTCAAAAACAACTAATGAGAGAGGAAAAAAAAGCCCTCTGAGAAGAAAACGTGTACCCTGATACACTCCTTTACATGCACGCCCACATTACTGACACACCTTAGGCTAAACACTGAGACTAGGGGACAGTCTGGCACCAAGGAGGGGGTTATTAACGCTCAATCTATCCGACTCTCTAATTAGGCTCGCTTTGAAGACCAGTTACAATCATGTCCTCCTCTTTCGGCTACACCTTAGGCCTGGAAATTTAACCCTCTCAACCTGAATTGAAAAAAGTCTGGACACGTGTATGGGGAAACCACTGTCCAATGATTTTTTTGGCTGAACTTGGCGTCCACGTTGTCGATGGCAGGAACAAGAAAATATGAGGATTAACGGGTGTAACAAGTGAATGTTTTGCAATGACAGTTTTCATCCTAAAAGCCATTCTATTTGTATATTTTTACTACCTGTAAGTATATTTTTTGTTTCTGTGTAACACATTAAAATCTGGGTTCCCTGTGGTTTTCTACTCTTGTAAAAAAAACCTTCTTCCCACGGTTGTAGTTTTTCATTTTCTCGGCTGTCTAACTGGAAACCTCCTCGCCCCAATCTTTAGCTAATTTGGCAGTCAGAGTCGTGTCAAGAAGAGTTCACAAGTCATTAGTCGACTTGTTAGAAGTGCGCTCCTCTCCAATCTTCCCTCCGTGTGGTGGGAAAGAGCTGAGTCTGTCTCTGTTCTCCTAAAATAATGACAGGTTGTGAGACTCGGCGTCATTAACATTAAACATGGGTGGGACTGTTCTGAGGTCACCAGGATGTCGACCATCTCTCGAGATGGGTTATTTTCATTGGTGGGATTCTTCCATGAGCTTTAAGTCAGCAGACTTCTATTCACACGTACCTTTAGAGGTATGCAGGGATTGTGTGTGTGTGTGTCGGTGAACTAGCACGAGTAATGTAGTTTGTAATGATGAAATTCTAAAGTACAGATGCCCTGATAGTTTTTTTTTTTTCATTTCTGATTCCAAATCTAATACCTCAATTCTTACCAGTAATGAGTTAGACTTAAATGAGAACAGCTGTACACTTTAAACTGTGTATATGTGATATGACTGCTATTATTTAATATGACCTAGCTCAGAGACTGGACGACAACAACTAAGAATCAACTTCAATAAAAAGATGTAGGAATGAAGAATGAGACCTTTTTTGTATGTGAAGTTGCTTTATTCATTGTTAATGATCAGTTTTAATAACTGGTTCAGTTGGTTTTGGAAAGGAGGAGACGTCGTCTTCTGGTCTTGCATCAGCCAGCGTCCCCGCGACTCTACCCTAAAACTTCCACTGTTATCTCCGCACTAGTTCATGCACTCTGACCTTTTCAGCTTAGATGCGATTAAGGTCCAAAAACAACGCATAAAAAAAAAATATTTAAAAAAATAAAGAAGGTTTGTATTTAAACAGGAAGTGAAGTACCCCTAGATTAAGACAGGACAAAGCATCACAAAAATGGTTTGGAAATGCAATTAATTGAATTTAATATTTATATATATATATATATATATATATATGAACAGTTTCTTGCAAACCTACAGAATCTCCAACCCCTCTCTCTCTCTCTCTCTCTCGCTCTCTCTCTCTCTCTCTCTCTCTCTCTCTCTCTTTCTCTGTGGCCACACACATCAAACATGTTCTGCGCTCTCTGTTCTCTCTTTGTCATCAGCTCTTAATGGGTACTGGTCTTTGATGTGGCTTGTTTGCTGCCATTGTCTCCAGCATGTCTTGATCAGCGTCCATTGATCTGGTGGGGGGCGACATGAAAATAACTTCAACACTGGAACAGACACACACACACACAGACACACACAGACATACACACAGACACACACAGACAGGCACACACACACACACACACACACACACACACACACACACATACACACACACGGGGAGTAGGGGAACCATTGAATCAAAAGCCATATTTTACTAGCTGATGAGTCGCTGCATGAAGAGCAGCAGTTTCTCATGTTCTGAATATGTTGTACAAACATTCACACGAGGTCAGTGAAATACACAATAAGGGACGATCAACAGAGGAGAGCCTAGAGAGGGAGAGTTTAACATACTCAAAGCTTTGGAAAATGACAAATTTCTTTTTTTTTTTAAGTGATGTTGATGCCCCAATGCAGCAGATGAAATATTTTAAACAAAAGAAACCTATAGAGTCATGAAGGGTGAAATATGATGTGATGTTATGTTATGTATGGCCAGATTTTTGCGAATACCCAGCTTGGGATGTCACACACAGAGGAGTGTAGAGTTACTTCTGAAAAAGTAGAACTGTGAGTGTACTTATTGCACGCAAACCACTCTTCCCAAATATCAAAAGCCTTCTTGTACAATCCACATGAGGGAGCATTTCTTGCATTAGAACTGCATCAAACCCCATTCATTTAAAACACTCATTAGATGGTGTGTGCGTATGTGTGTGTGTGTGTGTGTGTGTGTGGGTGGGTGTTTGCTGTTACAATATAGGGTCTAAGCAATGTGCGCTGATAATTCTCATCACGACACCCTCTGGCATGCCATCACTTTCACATCAAACATCCCTGAAAGAATGTAGTCGTCTTATCCGTCCAAGATATGATAAAAGGATGTCTGTTTTGAGGAGAACAGAAGAAGAGCACATCTCTTTGATGGACCAAAGCACCAGTCATAAAGCTTATCTCACACACACACATACACACACACACACACACACACACTGATGCACACAAACGCACACAGGGCAGCCGTCTTGCTGGGCCCTGACCGTTGCACATTGATGTCTGAGGCTGCTTTCTCCTGACTGACTCCAAGGTTATTGCATCGCACCATGGAAGCACAGGATATTTGGCGGTCCCCTGCCAAAGAGCCAGGGTGGGAGGGGGAAGTTGCCATTGACAACTTAGTGATCTCCGAAGTGACCATCTGAAAATGAAAAAGGAGAAAACTTATTAAGAGAGACCAGTACAGGGGAGGCCGTGGGGCTAAATCTGTCGCAGCTAGTTTAGTTTAGTTTTAGTTTAGTTTATTTGCACAATTTTTTGAAAGAAGAGTCAAACAGAAAAATACAAATAGAAAATAAAACACGTGCAGGTGAGGTCGAAACCCATGAGGGCTTATCTCAAAACCTCACCTTAAGAGATTAAACAGTTAAAATAAAATACAGTAAAAATAACAAAGTAAGAATATTTACTATCACAAATAAAATGTACCCAATTGAAAATTACATACAAACATTGAAAACATAAAAATAGAGCAAAACAGGACATACAGTATGTAAACAATATAACAAAATCAGGACAATTCACTATGTTCACTATGTTTTCAAGAAATGGACCAGGCCAATTCATGACTCCTGCAATTACAGCTGACTTCCACAGTTGACCTAATGAAGAACAGCGAGTCTGTTGAGAAGAGCCAGGAGTTGGGGTTTAATCCGTAAAACTTAAAAGACCCCACAAACCAGTGTTTCCAATCCAAAATGAATCATACAGTGCAGGACAATGGGAGATATATTGGAGCCATTGTGGGCGAGATCAGAGGTTTGCTGACTCTAGAGGAATCCCCAGGATACGCTGTGAGTCGAGTCTTGTGCACAGATGAAAAATAAACATTAAGAAGAGAAAAGCGGGAGAGAGGGGGGGGGGGGGGGGGGGGGGGGGGGGGATGAGTAGGAGGCAGAATCAGAGCCAGCAAGTGTTTGAAGGGCAGCATCAGCAGAGAGATGTGGGAATTACATGCCTTCAGTTTCTGTGTGCCAAATGTTTACAGAGAGGAGGGGGGACGGAGGGTGGTTGGTGTTGGACAGTTATTCTTTTATCACACTTAACCCGATGAACATGTGTGCGCATTTGTGTCAAATGCAGGAAGCAGGAGGAGGGCGAGGAGGGAGCCCGGGTACAGTTGTTCGACGATCAAAACCGCACATGTTTTTTGTTTCCTACATGTGTTTTCTTTCCCAATTATGCTCCAGCCTCCGAGTTGCAAAGAAGAAAAAAAAAACACATCCTTCTCCTCATCTCCAATTGCGAGCAGGGGGATGTTAGACTTTTTTTTTGCTTGCTCTTTCTGTTCGGTATTGTTTGTGTGCGTTTCCTCCTATAGCTCGGGCAGGCCTCGCATTGAGGGCAGCAAAAAAGAAAAAAGACAGCAGCCCGACGGCCTTTGATGTTCATGTTTTATGGTCCGATGTCAACGCATTGTCTGCTGAGTGCTTTTGTTGTCCCTCTGCCTAATTAAGACCTCAGAGGGACTTGTTGACTCCACAAAGACCCTTGTTTAGGGAGGGGGGGGGGGGAGGTTGGTATGTGTGTGTTTTTGTGAGACGAGGGGGTGCATGTGTGTGTGTGTGTGTGTGTGTGTGCATGTGGGTGTGACTGCTTTGATTTGGACATAGTTATGGAGAAAAAGTTCAAAACAGCAGACAGACACACACACATCACCTCCTACATATAAAGGCATAGGCTTTGACATATGAGGTCATTTGTTTCTTCTTTGAGGGCCGTTTATCTCTAGTTTAGAAGATAATTTAGCACGCACTTTAACATATATATATATATTTTTATTCTTATTTTCAACCTTGGAAATGCACCCGTCTGTTTTTCATTTCTGCCATCTTCCTTTGGATGGCTCCACCACAGGTCTAGTGTCAACAGTCTGCTGTTAATCCACCTTCTTCGCAGATACACTGCTGGAACACAAACACACACACATGTAGTCCTGCGGCTTTGATGTCTCTGACAAGAGAAGGCTGAAAGGTCGCCAGTCTCTGAGCCCTACTGTACATGAAATAGAAGACAGGGAGAGAAGAGGGCACAAATACGAGGGATGTAAGTCCTGCTTAGCCAGCAGTAGAGACCTGTTTTACAAAGTTTTATATCTGAAAAATAAATGCTGTAAATGCAGAATATTGTGCAGAAAATACATTATGAAACAAAGGGTTGTTCAACAGTTTGATATGTTCACCGTCGTAGTGGGCTTTCACTGTCAAACATCTCAACCACACATAGTTGTTTTTTTTTGAGAAAAGTAGAGAGATATAATTAAATTTAAAAACAACGTGAAGAGCATTCAAACCCCATAATGACAAGCTCAATATTCCATGAAATAACGGACTAAAAATGTGTTATCATAATACAACAACAGTCCTTTCTCAGTCTCAAGTAAAAAAAAAAAAAAAGTCGTTGTGAATCTGTGTGTGGCTCTGTCCATCTGTTATCCAATCCCAGGGACCGATAAAAATCCAGTCCCTCCTCAACACATTCTCATCCTCACATCCGCCAAACATGCAGCCGTCACACATGGAACATGTTTCTGCATTCATCATGCAGACAAATAAAACAAATGGGGCGGCAGTAGCTCAGTCTGTAGGGACTTGTGTTGGGAATCGGAGGGTCGCCGGTTCAAGTCCCGGCACGGACCAAGTCTGGAAATTGGTCTGGTAGGTGGAGAGGTGCCAGTCCACCTCCTGAGCACTGTCGAGGTGAGCAAGGCACCAAACCCCAAAACTGCCCTGGAGAGCTCTCTGTGGGCCGCCCCCTCACTCTGAGACCTCTCCATTAGTGCATGTCCATAGGATCCTGTTTGTGCATGTGTGTGTATTTCAGCCTATCTTTGTGTAGCATGTTCATTAGACAGAGTGTAAAACTGAATTTCACCTCAAGGCATAAATTATAAATGAATCACATGAACACCAGAACACAACACACAAAAACAGTGCATGCCATACAGTCACTATGGTATGCAAATGTGACTTTGAACGTGTGTGTTGTTTGCATCCTGTGGTTTCTGTTTCTGCGTTTAGCTCCATACCAGTGGGGTTTTCTTTGGTGTTGACACAGATGTGCTGCTTTGAGCCAAAGGGACGTGTGTTTTGGGACTCCTCTCTCTGCAAACAGTGTCTGGTTTTCTTGTTTTTTCACTTTGCACCGTGTTGCAGAAACACATTTGTGAGGGATGAGACAGGCGCTGATGAAGAACGGTTATTCATCTGAGTTAAAAGTGTGTTTTTGTGTACAAGACGCATACCTGCGTTTGTGTATGTTTGCTCTTCTGGGAGGGGCACATGTGGTTTTGTGTTGCCTGGTACACAGATTGTCCATCGATCATTGAATGCAGCATGAGCTGACGATATTAAGCTTATACTGCAGCCTTTCTTTCTTCTCTCTTCTTTTTTTTTTCTTTTTTTTTTTTTACAACACAGCCTGTCCAAAATAAACCACTTCACATTTTACAGCAAGGAAACATCTGCAGACCTTTATCATCATTGTTTTTCTCTCAGATTAAATCTGTCTCTTTTTTTGTGTGTGTCACAGGTTGTCCCATGCCCAGAGATCAGCTGTGAAAGTCCTCCGCAGAATGCAGTACTTTGTGGCCAGGAAGAGATTTCAGGTGAGCAAAGACAAATACAGACAGAAACAGAATTCTACGTGGGCAAAAGCTGGGGGATGTAAAGATAAAGAGAGAGACAGATTGAGCGTGGAAGAAGTGTGTTAGTGTACAGGATAAGGAGGGGAGGGCAGGGGACGGGGGGGAGCCCCAAGGGCATATATAAGCTGCAGTACTGCCATCCATGTGCATGTGTGTGTTTGTGTGTAAATGCCTACAACCTGCACCTGCATGTCTTCTTTGTGCTCACTTCAGTTCAGGCGTAGTATCATGGGAAATCTACTAACCTGTCTCTGGGGCTACAGTAGGAATTCACTTACTGTACTGCACTTAAACACACTTGGAAAAATACACACACACACACACACACACACACACACAGCAGGACATGGCCTCACATAGCACTACAGTCGGCAGAATTATGTTAGAAAATTGTGTGCATTAAGTATAACAAGTAAAAAAAAAAAAACATGTTTGAAATACTTTGGCTATCGTTTTCATGCTATATGTTATTGCAGAATGGTTCCTATATTCTTACCGTTTCCAAGTGTTGTTCATGTTTTCAATTATGGCCTAAGTGATGTCAGCTGTGCAGGCTATACTCTGTGTATACCAAGGAGACCCTAAAGAGTTCACCGGGTTCTTTCTGACGCTGCTTGTATCCACGTCACACTAAACAAAGCTGTGAAAGGACCTTAACACGATTGCTTTCTACACACACACACACACAATGAGTAAACAATGAACCCTTTGCACCCAAGGGGGTTGGGGATGTTTTTGTTTTTTTCGGGGGGACCAAGCAGGAGCGGCAATAGTTGACAATGGCTTTTGTGTCCCTGTGTGTGTGTGTGTGTGTGTGTGTGTGTGTGTGTGTGCGTGCGTGCGCCTGTGCGTGTGCATTGATCAACAGCAAGCGCGGAAGCCGTATGATGTGCGAGACGTGATCGAGCAGTATTCCCAGGGTCACCTCAACATGATGGTCCGCATCAAGGAGCTGCAGAGGAGGTGCTGACTTTCACCTTTTTCACACTATTTCTTCCTCAATCTCAGTCTCTGACATTTTGGTCAGTAGTGTAGTAAGACAGGTCATAGTTGAAGAAAGAGGGAGGGAGTTGTCGTCAGAAAACACAACATCACATTTTAAAGGACAGATCCTGTTGAGCTCAGATCTTGAGAACAGTTCCCTAATTGTGAAAATGAGATGTTAGCCTCTTAACCTGGTACATATATTGTTTAAGGAGGCATCCATTTGTTAACTACACCCTGGAGATAGTCCCAAAGTTTGATAATGAGGAGGAGGAGACTCACAGACTTATTGTGGAGGGATTTCTGCTTTACAACTACGAGCACTTGATCGACATGCTGAACCAACGTTACTTTATTTCCATCCCGTACAAAGAATGCAAAAAGAGGAGGTGCTGGAGGAACTTAAAGATGCCTTGTGTGGCCCATATATTTGAAACTCAAGACTCACTACTTCCTTGAAATATTTAATAGATTTCAAATTGTCAGAATTAGCTTCCTGCCTGCAGCCAACTATTCAGCCAAACCATGTCATATTATAGTATATGTTTTTATGGGAAATGGGCCATTGTGCAGAAAGAGAACTCTTACTTTTAGAATTATATTTAAAGTGCTTATGGCACAAACTTGCTGCAAAGTACAACTTTGTAATTTACCCAAATGTTATTGTTATTATATGAGCATTTGCAGCATAAATATGAGCATAAACACATCCTAAAAGTCTGATTTTAACGCAGTATAAAAAAGACAAAATATGTGGTTTGTCATGTCTGCCTGGCATTTTGATGCAGTCATATGAAGTGACAGTTTAGGCATGAAAAAAAAAGCCTTTGGGATTTCTTTTGGTTTCAGGAGAACATGTTGCAAACACAGGTATAGTGTAAAACAACGAGAACAGCAGATAAATATAGAAACTGTTAGTTATAGTTATTTCATTTTGTATTCTCTGTATTGGTATAAACATATTAAACAATGTTATAGCTCAAAGCATATTTCTCTCATTGTGCAGGCCTGCTGTCAGGTGTCACATTGAACACTGCGTTTGTTGTTAGTCTTGCTCTGCTGACATCATGCTTGGCTGAACTGGGTCAGGAAGACAAAAGGAAGAGTTGATGTCTTCATTGCAAAATGTCCTCATTCAGCTGTCAGTAGTTCTACAACACCTAACAGTTTCTGTCAGTGGGATCATCCTCCTGCAGAGACATAGTGTAGCAGCCTCTGATTAGTTCCACTGTGATGTGCTTTGTTGACCTGTAATGAAGTCCAGTCTTCACCAAACTGCAATTTTTTCTGCATTTTTAGGGGAGTTTTTTTTTTTTTTGTCCAATCTGCAAACCCTCTCCTATGCAGGAGGTCGGTTAGGTAACAAACTGGGTCAAAGTTATGTAAAACTATCACCTGGACCTTGTAACACAAATTCACAGTAATTCAGCTGAACCACAGTAATGTGCTGTGAAATTCTCAAACCAGCAGGGCATCATAGCATATCTGTAAATCAATCTTTGGTTATTTGATGGACAGTAATCCATTAACTACCTACACTGTAAGAAAGCTTCAAGACTCAATCTCAATGCTTCTAGATTTTGTATTTACATCATGTACAAGCCAAATAAGACTAAAAACAAAACTTACCTTTAAAGATCACTTTTTATGCAAAAATAGATTTTACCATGTTTTTCTAACACTAATATGTGCCCTTAGTCTGTGTACAAACCACCCAATTATGAGAAAAGTCCATCCTCTCTGTCTTTTACCTGCTCCACTTTTCAGAAAATGTGTGCTCAAATAGGCCGTAAGGAGATTTCCCCTTTATGACATCACAAAGGGCAGTAACCCCTCCCCAAGGATGGTGACACTCCCACAGCTAGGTTTTCTTTCTGCCCTCTGACTCCACCTTCTCATAGTAAATAATTGGGCATGGTGCAACAAAGCCCAATCCCTTCTAGAGGGGGCGTGGTCAGACACAGCTCATTTGCATTTAAAGGTACAGACACAGAGACAACCTGTTCTGAGCAGGGCTGAACTAGAGGGGTTTATAGGCATGATCAAAAACAGGATCAGAGTGGATTTAGAACAAGAAACTTCACAGACATGTTGTGGCGACCTCTGAGACTTATTTAAATTTGTTGAAAAGGAGTATAATATGTGACCTTTACCAGAAAATCCAAAGATAAAGACACTGCACTGCATCAGAACCACCTATAATGAGTCAACTAGATAATTAAAATAATATAAAAAAATGTGATTGCTACGATGGAAAGTCAGCCCAGAATTTTGAGGTGATGGAAACTAGAGAAGGCTTTCCCTGCTTTTGTACTTTTTTAGATTACTTACTAATGGTCCACAAAAACAAGTGAAGCCGCTTGGATGACACCTCAGTTAGAAAATTATCTTTTCAGCCATTAAAACATCCATCTAGGTTTTTTTCCACTGTGAAATCAGTGACAAATAAATACTACGTAGAGTGGTTGATTTCTTTGAATTTCTTAGCTCTTTAAATATATATATATATTGGCCTGGCAATTGAACCTGTTATTCTATTAATACTTGTGAATCTCCTCTGTATCTGCACAGTGTTTTTTAAGTATTTCTCTCTCCTTCCAGGCTGGACGGCACGCTGGGGAAGCCAGGAATGTTTCTTCCAGGTAAACACACAGCAAACACAACAGTCTCCATCTGATAGGCAGACATCACTCCTCACTGGCTCCTTGTGTTTACACCTCACACATATACAAGCTGTGCCAGACTAAATATGAGAGCAATAGAGGACCCTGTCTCGTCTAAGTTTAGATTAGGGGGCATTTCTGTGTGTTTTCTGACTTGCAAAGATGTTACTTTGGGCACCATGTGTGTTTGCTTGTTCATGTGGATATAAATGTATGGATCCTTTTATTTTTTGGTTTTACATGTTTTATCTGATATTGTCAATTTCATTTTAATGACACTTGGGAGAACATCAGAGTCAGATATTTACAGATTAATGAGCTAATATATTGAAATCAGTGAGATTTGATTGATTTGTGTGATTTGATGTAGCAGCTGTACTCATCTAATGTTGGAATTGATCATATAGTTCACAAAGTTCGGCTACTGATGTGAAGCATCAACGAGCGTTAGAATAGAAAAAGTGGAATTCTACTTTCATGCTCATAAGCAGCTGATCTCCTGATGAATTTGATTATTTTTTATACCAATAACAGCTGTATGGCTTGGTAAAAAATGCCTAAATATATCCTCCCACTACCTGGATTCAGTCATTAAAAACATCATAAGACACCCCGTAACTAAAATACAAACTAATGATATAGAATATGTCTTTAATCAGTGGGGGGGGGGGGGGGGGGCTTGCATTAATGCTCCTGGCAACAGCTTACAAAGCTTTAATTTCATCAGAAAACTGTTTTGGCTGCTGATAAATATATAAGTTAATCAGTGATACTAATTTATCGAGCAACAAACAACAACAAAAAGTGTCTATGTGACTAACAACAAATGGGCTAACATGAACATAAAAGACCACATTATCAGGATCCTTCTAGTTTAACAACTGTAAGACATAAAAGTTAAGTAGTAATTTTATGATTTTTAAAGATTTGAAAACTTTATCATTATAATTTTGTGGCCTGTATTGTATTTTTATATCAATCAAAAGATTCTCCACTTCAGTTTCCATTGCCAGAACCTCCACTGCCATAATTTCTGCTCCTTTCCTTGCCTTCCCCTCTCCTCTTTTCCTTTGCTCCAGCTCCGAGGTGTTATAGTAAACATCTTTTAGGCCCATCCTGTCCACTATGACACGGTTCATTTGGACAAGCCCTTGCATTGAGTAAACAGCTTTCAGAGCTCTGTACTTTTCAATTTTGCATACTCTCCAAAGCTACAGCACACCCAATTCACACTCACATCAACACACAAAACACAATGAATGAAGGGTTATAGACACACTCTGAATCATGCAACTATACTGTATACAAAGTAACGACCGTAGTTGAGGTTTGAAACTTCAGAAAGCGTTTCTCTAACACTGTCGCATGGGAAGTGACGATTCTTTTAGTGTGTCTAACCCTCACCTTTTAGGGTCGGATCGGTTCGCAGCAGAAGGGTAGCAAAAAAGTAGGACGGTATGGATAGATTGTTTTGATACAGTTCCCGACTTTTGGCTGTGGAAACGCCATTACTGTAAATCTGTGCCGTACCAAACTGAACTGAACCACTTGGTTGAAACGATGTTGAAGAAAATAACGTGCTGCTGAACCATATTCAGTGATTCAGTAAAGAATAAACTTTGAACATGAAGGGTGCAGTTTGATGTCTTTGAAGGGAACATAACTGTTTCTGACATTAATTTATTGTAATATTAAAGTAAAACCTGCAAAAAATGAACTAAAGCATGCTTTCATTAAGAGCTGTGAGCCTTCAGGCAATAACTGCTAAAGAAAAATATAATGTGTGCGTGAGTATATCTTCAATTATCTGAGTGTGACTAAATGCACTTTTCTGCATCTGTTTTAGTGTCCATGTATTTAAAACCACAACCTTTTTTTTTCTCTTTGTCTGTTTCCAGGAAAAGGGGAAGATAAAGAATACCCAACCATCGGTGCACGGCTGATCAGGCTTGAAGATAAGGTAGGCACACTTCTACCTCTCACTGCTTGTGTGTGTGTGTGTGTGTGTGTGTGTGTGTGTGTGTGTGTGTGTGTGTGTGTGTGTGTGTGTGTGTGTGTGTGTGTGTGTGTGTGTGTGTGTGTGTGTGTGTGTGTGTGTGTGTGTGTGTGTGTGTGTGTGTGTGTGTGTGTGAGATGCAGTGATTAGATTAGTCCTGGTGTTCAAAGCAGCACTATCTGTGTGTGTCTGCAGTCCTTTTGTGGCTCTGCCTATTTGCGTCTCTGATATCAGATGTGTGCGTTTGGTGTGCGTTTGCTTCGATATGAGCTTGTTGTGGCTGGGATCGGTTCATCTGTACCTACGTAAAACATACACCTGCATTCCCTGCCCTCCATTTATCAGCATCCAGTCAGGCATGTGTTTTTGCTGCGCTTTTTTTTTTTTTTTTTTTTTAAGTTTTTTTCTAACTTCCATTCATTTTGATGATTTTCCATGCCAGCCCTTATTTTTCCTGTCATCACAGCTTGTTTGGTTGGTGACACTTTTTTGGATGTTTATGTTTCCATAAGCAAGGCTAAAGAGAAAATTGTTAATATACTGAGTCCGAGCCAAAAGGCAACAGCTGTGTTTTTTGAAGCCCACGGGTGTAACTAGGCGTGTCATCAGTCAAAGAGGAAAGAACACAAAACGATGCCAGCGTGCTGCCAGCCCTGATGCCGCCATGATGCCAGGATAGACATCATCCCTCAGGGGATTGTTGGACCAGTTTGACTGGTATGTGAATGAGTCTGATTGTCTGCAGGTAGTAGCATAGGAGATTTGTTTGTGGTTGGTTTGTTTTGTGTGTCGCTGCGTCAGTTCTTGTTTTTTTTTTTAAGTTCCCTAATGTCTGCAAGCGTTTGCTGTTCTCAAACTGCTTTGTTATGTACGGAAGAGTAATGATCTTGAACCAGAGTATACGCTCAGAGTCTGAAGACCTCCCTCTGAGATTGAGTTACGGCCCATTTGCCCCTCGGCTGCATGATCGCAATCTGATTGAAAACATAAACCTGCATTGAGAAGTGCCCCCCTTACCTGCGACTCTATTTCTCTCTTTTAAGTCTTTCATGTCTTCTCTGCCTTTTTTCTCTCTTTTCCCTCTTTCGTTTCTAGTCTGCCTTAACCCGACAGATGAATAAGACTGAGAGGTGAATAATTGAGGAACAAATCAGTTTTACCTCACTGATGCAGCCTACCTCGAGAACAATGTGGGACCAATCACTGTCCCTATAATCATTTGTATGCATTGAACACATTGCTGCACCAAGTGTCCTCTCCCAGAGCCAACCATCCCTCATAATGACTATTTTCCTCTCCTTGGCACCCGCCCACTTCCCCTGTCTCATTTCTGGTCGTGTGAATTTCTTGTTTTGATGATTCAGACGGGCAGGCACACCTGTTGGTGGAAGCGGAGCAAGAGGGGGGAGGGAGGGGTGGCGGGGGGGTATGGACTCCTTTTTCCCTCAGGCTGCAGGTGGATGAACCTGTCGACCTCTGAAACTTGGGACATTCCCAGCTCCTCCACAGAATCGTCTTCACACACTCTGTTTGTAGACACACTCAAGGCTGAATGAAGCTCCCTTCATAACACTGCACACTGTAGAGAAAACAAAAGAGCGACAACATTCAAGAGGTACTTTCCATTCTCTATTGGAAACAGAAACTGTCATAGCTTTTGATATCCATGGTTTAATCACAGATTGGCCTATAGGCTACATTGATTAACATTTTGGACAGTGAAGAGGCACAAATCTTAAATTCACTCCATAGAAGAGGAGAAAAAAAGTTATTTTTGAAGCTTTGAAGGTGGCATTTCTTTCTGTTGTTTTTCATTGAAACCATTTCATATTTCACTCACATGTTTCTGGTAAATGGTAAATGGACTTGAGCTTGTAGTCTTCTGACTACTCAAAGAGCTTTTACACCGCAGGTCACACCTACCCATTTATACACTGAAGGCAGAGGTTTCTATGTAAAGTGACCATCAGAAGTAATTAATCCCATTCATACGCATTCAAATGTCGCTGACGGAGCAACTTGAGGTTAAGTGTCTTGCCCAAGGAGACACATTGGACAGCTGCAGGAGCTGGAGATCGAACCCCCGACCATTCCTAACCAACTGAGCCACAGCCGCTCTTTGGACAACAGCACTTGTAATGATCACAACCAAAGTAACACACACACACTAGATCAGTTAAGATGTATCACAATATCAAATGTAGGTCTTAGATTGAGCATTATGTTCTCACCATGTGGAACATCTTTCATAACCAACACCATGATAAAGCTGATGAAATTACATTTTTAAAAAGTATTATAATAATCTTCTTCCTTATACCCTTTGCACTGCCTCTGTGCACTTCTTGTCAGCACCTGGGTCCGATCGGACTAGAAGCTGCTTGTTGGTTACTCGTGTTTTCTCCTGACTCGATCGCTGCTTTTCTTGTTCTTTCTCTGGCATGTACAGTATGTCGCTTTGGGAAAAAAGTGTATGCTAAATGAACTCGTGACACTTAAACATTGTAGCAGCGCATCATTGCACCTGGTTGGTGAGTCAGCATCTTGGAGGGTTTTATAACCGACTCACACCCCCTGCTAAGTGAGTTGGGATGGCACTCAACCCTCAAGTGGTAATACAAACTGAGAGGAAGTTTATTTTTGAATTTAATCAAGCCTTTATTTTGACAAGGCATCGACTCACATGGTCGATTTCTCAGGTCAGACCTGTGTGAAGAGGCCGGTTTATAGAAGGATCTTCAAGTCGCACTCCAACGATACTGTCAATTAATGTGCATGAAAAGTGTCAGCTGTATGTTTCTGGAATGAATGGACATTGTACTACTTATTTAGTATAATGTAAAATAGTATATTAAAGCGATGTTTGCTGTAAGATTTAAAATTCAGATTCTCTTCCCTGTTGAGACAACTTTAAAAACATGAACCCTGTAACGCAACAGCAACATTATCTCCATCCAAACACAACACTCACGCTAAATGAAACCTCACCACAATATTTGTAGCTAACTGGAGATGTATCATGCGATAAAATACACAATGAATCAAGTTTGTCGTGCTTGCAGACGGAGCGCCCTTGACTTGAGTTTGTGCAGTAGTGAGTTGTTTGCAACAGAATCCCCAGCCCTGTCACTTTTGTTTGTCTCGCATCACTGCGTGCGTTTCATAACGCTGTAGAACTGCGGAGGTTGCGTCACCTTTAACCCGTCACCCGTAATAGTAAACCTAATCACACACAGAGAAAAAGCCCCGGTGTCACAGTTGAATCACCTCTGAATGAGATCTTTCCCAACAGCCCTGAGGATTTATTCATCAGCATGTGATGCCTGTGTGGGTTTGTGTGTGCTCAACAGTGTGTTCCCATGCCTTTCTCAATACTCACTCTTTGGGTGGAATCCAGTAAGATGTTTTTTTTTTTTTTTTTTTTGACAAATTCCCACTTACTGCTCCCCTTTCCCCTGTAAAACAACCAGACGTGGACCCCTCCGACTGAGCTGTATGCACTTCTCTCAGTCAGATCGAATCATTTAGTTGTCTTACTTTTGTCAGCACATCACTTGTGGATGGATTTATCTTCAGTGTGTCTGAAGGGGGCTCGGCCATTGTGTGTCCTGTACAGGGTTAGACAGTGATTTATCGCGCACAGACAAAGACACAGATAGCTACACACTCAAACACACATGAGCGCGGAGTTGATTAATCACCGATGTGTCTAACCCCACACTCTCAAGTTTGAATTCTCCAGGAGCGACATCGAAACGAAGACGGATGGCCCTCTTTGACAGTGTGTTATCTTTCTGTCAGGCACACTCGATGAAAAATACCCAAACGACAAGCTCAAACAGTGGCCAGTGTGTGTGCGCGCCTCAGCGTGGCCTTTAAGGAAGGAGCGCTCTGTGTTGCTTCGTGGTGAAATCGGCCCTGCCGCTTGTGGTGAATCCCTCCAAGTTTTATAGGAAAGTGAAAGAATCTACAATATGCTTTCACAGAGTCTTTAAATGTTAGCCTGTAGGACAGATTTGTGCTTTTTTTTTGGTTTGACCCTTTTGAGTTTTAAAGTTTTAACAATATTATGAAGTGTTGTGCAGCCCGGACCAAACCAGCAACTTTCATACTGAAAGTAGTGCAAAGAGCTGAAAGAAGCAGGAGCCTTTAATTATGTAGAAAAATATATTCTTTGCTTTTTACTTTTTGTTTTGATTTTTAAAGTTGGAAAAACTCTAAAATTAAAAAGGTTTTGAACTTCTTTTGTAATTTTATAGCATTTGAGGATCTGTTGTGGCAAATTAATAACATTTTTTATTTAAAATAGCGTTTTGCAACAGTGTACACACACAGATATTAGAAAACATTTATTTTAGAGTGAGATCATTTGGTTTCCTTTAAAATCTGTTTTAATGTGGTGCACAAATCATTGACCAGGGAACAGAAAGCCTAATGAGACTTTACGACACTTCAAAAATAATGAAAGTCAATCAGTCACACTAATGTAATTTCTCATGAATATTTTTGCCAATTTTGAAAAAGACAAAGAAAAACATTAAATTGTTACTGAAACTTCAATAGTTTTATATGTATATTTATATATATATATATATATATATCTACATGATATGTGTTTTTTATATGCACTTTTGCACTGTAAGATATGAGTATTTTGATGTTTGTACGGGTCACCTGCCACTTTCTTTCTTTTCTATATTAATGTCACCAAAATCGGAGCCATTTAGAAATGTTTAAATTTCCTCTGCACATTTTTAAACAGTAAATAAATAAGTACTGAACCAAAGATGTAAACAAGAAGTAAAAGAGTCAAAAAGTCATCAAGAGACAAAATGAAAAGGAAAGAGTCCCAAATAGAGAGTCAAAAGTTTGAACTTCCTATAAAATACACTGTGTATGTTTTATTTTTTATCAGCATGTTGAGAAAATATATGCCTGATGTATCATCAATGATACAAAACAAAAATTCTCAATTCCTGAGTTAAATTTTTTTAGAACGTTCTTCTAAATATATATATTAGATGGTTCAGGCCGTACAGGGTTGAGTCATAATTTATAATTTCTAAAAAAAACATGAAAACAAGAAAAGTCTAAATTCTGTTGGAATTTTTATTGAAATTAAGTTTAATTCTGATTTAAGTCTGACTATTATTCACTGATTTAAATTAACTGTTAGATCAAAGATTTTAAGAAAGTCATCTAGAGATGAGCTCAATTTAAAAGACAGCATAAACCAAAAACACTGTTTACAGTGTGTCCTCATCATCCAGCAGCAAGGCGACAATAATTCACCTCTTGGTTTCACATTCAGTTTGTATTCAATCATAATTTAGTCATCAGACTGGTTTTCAGTCATATATTAGGAAACTGCATGAATCCCTAGAGGGTCTAAAACCATCAGCAGTGTCTAAGGAAAATACCCTCTAATGTGCCCCGCAGACCTGCCCGGACATGTCTCTGCTCAACACATCATTATTTGTGTTGCTTTAAGTACACTACATGGACCATAGATCACACTCACTCTGTGGTTAACTTCACTCGGCTGTATTAAGGCAAATGTAGCGCTCCATGTATGTCAGGCTTATATCATGTGCATTAGCACAAGACTGCAGGCCTCGACTGTAATAGCATCTCAATTAGGTAAGTATGCTGTAAATTACTCCAAGGCCAAATACTGGGAATACTTGAGGGCCGGGACAGAGTGTTGTGTTTGTTAGGAGTCCATCTGTAAGGCATTTAGGGCCCCTCAGCTTTAAAAGCACGGCTTTGAGGGGGGCAAGGAGTAAGTGTGTGTGCATGGATGTGTGTATTTAGACTGCTTACAATCCAGACCCAGTGGGTGGGTGGGGGGCGCTTTGGAGATGAGGGCCTGGTAAACACACATGCTCATACACATACATATTTATACATAAGACGGCATAAATAAATGTATACATTATACAAAAATACAAGTGGTGATACACATGTTGTGTAATTGAGTTTATCTTATCTGTGCAGCAACAGGAACAAGGTCATTACCTTTAAAACAAGAAGGTACTATGGCTTAAGCGCCAGAGGAACAACATTTCACACCGTAAACCTTTTAAGGATTTGGAATGTGTGAGCAGTCACATCCAATCATCTTTTTCCTCAATTTTGGACACCAACAACAAGCTGAACCCACATCAACAGAAACTTTGAGTGTAATTCCTTTAAAGTCCCCGGGGTGTTCTTAAAATTCTTAAATTTTACGATCACCAAAGAAGAAATCAAACACAACGAAATATTTATTCTCAAATGAAACCCAGTAATACTGTAATAAAACTCACAGCATGTTGCAGACCACATTCAGAGATATTGAAGCTTTTTTAAAGAGACTTTTTCATTCTTTGGACTTTAAATGATGCTTTAAAGTTCACTGAGGGTTCTCTCTGTTCTTCAGGCACGCTCAATTGAATATCAGGGAGAAAGGTGTTGCTCTTCAGCCTGTTTAGGTTCATGTGAAAGATTGAGAGGATTTTCAGTTGCAGCAGTCGTTTTTTTAAATAATTTGGGGAAGGGGAATAATAAGGGAATTTGTGTTTCAATCGTAAACAACACAATCATGTCTTTTGAATGGGCTTGTTAGTGATCACTTTTTAAAATTAATTGAAGATGCAAAAAAACAGAATAATGAGGTTCTTTCACTCATTGGTTCATCCGTTTGTGTGTGTGAAATGATCAATATTTGTGTTGTGTTCATATTTATTTCGGTGAAATTGCAACTGTTACCATTGCGTGTGTAAGCTATCAGACTTAAACATTCCTCTTAACTTTTTGGGGAAAAAAATCTAATTTGACACAAATTTCATTATTTTTCATTTTCATATTTGCAAATCCAAAATGGACACACGTCTGTTTTCCTCTACCCTCCCCTGTGCTTGTATTCAGCCCCCTCTCTGCCCTGAGAGCACCATGTCTGTTGTTGTGCTGTGTTTTGATATATGTGTGTATTTGCCCACAGTGTGCTCAGCAGGGGAGCCGAACTGACCAGGCCGGGCTAAACAAAGAGAGGAAAAGGAAGCGCTTGCACGCATACAAACACACACACGCAAATCCTGGAACACACAGCTTCACTGCAGCGGCCGAACACTTTTTTTTTTACTGCCCTGTGCTGCAGACAAGCACAAAACCAGCACAAACAGAATCCCTGTGCATGTCTGGACTTGTCCTAGCAGTTCCTTCTGATTAAATCTCTTAATCCAATTCTTCACAAATGTCTTTTCACCTCCAGTGAATGTTTCTGGAAGGGGAATAAAAGATGTAAATCTGTACACGCTTGAGTTGCGGTTTGATTTCAGTGCAAGATGGTACTGAAGGAAAATTTTAATTTATCCTTTTAGGCAAATGTTCTCTCTTTCTGGACAAGGAGGCCAAAGGAGCAATGTTTCTCAATTTCCCACAAGAGACAAATTAGAGCACAGACTTTAACACAGTGTAATGCCTCTGATAGGATTTTTGATTCAAAGCTCCTGTCAGGCATTTTTAGCTGGTGATGAAACAGATTGAAATGAATACTAATGGATCTGTGTGACCAACAAATGTAACCAAGACAATCAGCAACAAGATCGATCATTACTATACAGAGTCATTTTTACCGTCTTTAAGCGCTGCCACTGGGTAGGTGTCGGACGATGTCAGTAACAGCCTGCTGCAGGAAAAAAAGCCTTTGTTCACATTTTTATCAGGAAAGATTCACAGATAAAAGAAATAAGAATGAGATCTTTCATCAGAAAATAATACGTGTATTATTACACATGTACAGGACAAAACTCAGCAACGAGATAAGATGAACTGCTTTGACCACAGGGGGCGCCAAAATCAACACATCAAAGTTCCCTACAGGACCTTTAAGATGTTTTATAACAGGATGTTAATGAAACTCATGATCACATTTATCATACGTTGTGTCGTTGTGTTACAGATCTGTACAATTGAAGTAAAATGAAATTGTAAAGATCCTGGTGCAATCTTGTCCATGACTCCAGGGGTCTCCTGGCCCCACTTTGAGAACCACTACATCTGCCTCTGGAGAAGCTATGGTCGATATCAGCATTAAGTTTTGTTTCAAATTTGCAATCAAAATGCAGCCTCGTTGATTTCACTGAGCACAATGATATTCAATATATGACAAATCCAGATGGGAAAGTTTATTCTTCTGTATAATTTGAACGGGCAAAGGGGGAGAATTACATTTTTTAACTTTGATAACCGTTTGAAGCTGTGTTGTACATTCTCATAAGATTATACGTGTCTCTGCAGAGATGTGCCTTCTGATAAACCTTCAAGCAAACACTGTAAACCAACAGTAACACACCCTTTATGGGTTTTTAGCACAAACTGTTTTTTTTTTGTTTTTTTTAGCTATTTTCATTTTAACTCCTGACCCAGCAGCCTCTCCTTTGACTCGCTGCACCACCCTGCACTGCACCGGGCTGAACTGTTTTTTCTCACGTCGTCACTTCCCACCGTTGATGTGGTATCTTTACAGCGTTGTGAACTCGATAGCATGCAACAAGTGGAGTGCTGCTGTGAGTAAGATAGCGCAGCAGGAGCGGTGTGCTGTTTGTAGTGCAGTCCAGCAGTAAATCATGTTTGGGCAGTGCGCTGGGGATGCAGCCCCTGGCAGCTCCCAGACGGCCTTTGGCTCTGGCTCCTTTCTCTTAGCGCCACTCTCTAATTTCAGACCCTGCCTACTACTGTGTCTTTACCGCATTCCCACAAACCAGAGACGGACAGTCTGCCTGCATGTCTGGCTCTCGCAGTCTCTCTCGCTTTCTATCTCTCTTAGTCTCTGCCCGTTGTGTCTCTCTATCACTCTTTCCCTCTCACTCTCTGCTCCTTGGCCTGCTGAGCTTGCTCCTTCTTCTTCTTCTCCTTTCTGTCTGGTTATGTGCCTTCAGGATTATAGGTCTGCAGTCTCACTCACAGCATCTAAATCATGTCCAAAACTGCCACTGTCTCTCATCAACTCTCTCTCCAAGTCTCCCTCTTCCTAGCACCAACCGTGGGCTTGCTCACTGGCTGTAAATACCCATGCTACATTTCCATTTTAATTGCCCACGTTTTCACAGAGCCCTGGGATATATTTTTTGCACATTTATTTTATTGTCTTGGCTGAACGCCCCCCTCTACTTTGGGTTGGACCTTACCACTAATATACTCCGACTTGGACCAGTTCATTATCAGCAGGGAGGTGTGCGCTTGTTTAAGAAGGTTATGAAGGGGTCAGCGTACAGTTCATGAAACAGGGGTCTGTGTTTTATTGGGACCTGTAGTCTCACTAATGCACAGTGCTAAGTAGCCCTGGTGCCACCCTACTGTTGAGTGCTATTAAATCAGTCTATACTGCATGGAACAGTAAACCAGCTGCGAATAATGCCAAGCTGTGTAAATGACTCCAGAGACCAGGAGTGTAAATGTCATCGCTATTAAGTCAAGCTGGTACCTGGGGAACGTGTAATGGGGTATATATGCATAGGTTTACTACTACATGTATACCTGTGTGTGTGTTTTACGGAGATGTGTATCGCAGCTATTAAACCAATATGTACCCACGGGGTGCTGATGGCCTAGTGTTTAGGTCGTGCCCTGTTTAAGGAGGTTACAGTTCTCCAAGCAAGCGGCCCGCATTTGAGTCCGATCTGCAGCTCCTTTCCCGAATGCCATTCCCCGTTCTCCCTCCCTAAGTTCTGACTCTACCCACTGTCCTCTCCAACTAAAGGAATAAAAGCCAAAAAATCAATCTAAACAATATGTACCCACAATCTGTAAATAAAAGCTGTACTACACTAAACAATAATTTAACTAAATAATGGAAAAAAATGAATTCCTGCCAGCTATTCCCCCTGTAGTTTGGCTAGTTTCCCATCATGCCAAACCTTCTCTCGGGCACGTCTACTTCTCATGTTCTAGATGCTGAAGACTCTGCTATACTATGGGCTCAGACCCCAGACAGCAATACCCCTATATGGTAACAAAAATTATCAGTAGAAATTGTCTGATTCATAGTCTAGTTCACTTCTTTTCCCCAGAATATCTCCTTGATTGAGATCACAACTTTCATTTATATACTTGTTAATAGGATTACGTATATTATGTTACCACTGATGTGTAGAGAAATGTGT